>NW_024110841.1:0-9165 GCF_003073215.2 Triticum urartu
CGCAGTTCAAATTTGACCTGCTTCCAACTAAATCGGCGGAAATTTGTCTTTTTCATGAGAGGTGGATCAAAACTTTTAACACCCAACCATTTGGTCAACTGTGCATTAAATATGGCCTAGTATTTTATAAAAATGATTTGGTCCAATTTTGCAACAATTATTTGGGAGGTCCTGCACGAAAAAACCTCCTTTTGGCACTCGAAAAATAGAAAATGTTTTTTCGTCCAAAGAAAATGAAAACTTCCTTAGGCAACATTGTTTGCCATTTCAATATGCACCCTTGTGCACAATATGAGATCATTTAAACAAACTATGCCATGAATGTGGCCATAAGATTAATCATTTGGCTTAAAAGCCATTGATCTCCACACGTGATAGCTCGTTTCTGAGAACACTTTTTTAAAATAATTGCCGTATTACAAGTTTGTTATTTTTCCAGGGAATTTGGCCACATATAATGACACAATGTGAAGGTTTCCCAATTTTTTAATTTTTTTTGAATTTTTTATGCCTGTTTCATAATGTGGTCAAAACGGCGGGAATAACCGTTCCTAGCTAGTGGTTGAATCTTGGAATTTTTTGGTGTTTCTCTGATTAAATAGATGCTTTTGTACCTAGAAATGATTTTTGGAAAAAATAAATAGCAAACTACAAGGTAGCTACAGTTCAAATTTGACCCGCTTCCAACTGATTCGGCGAAAATTTGTCTTTTTCACAAGAGGTGGATCAAAACTTTTTACACCCTACCATTTGGTCAATTGTGCATTAAATATGCCCTAGTATTTTAGAAAAATGGTTTGGTCCAATTTTGCAACAAATATATTTTATGTCCTAGTATTTTAGAAAAATTGATTTTTAGTTAACTACGACCAATTTTGTAGTTAACTATGACCAATTTAGCTGGTCATGACATCGTATGTGTGTACTGCATTTTGATTGGTCCGTGGGCGTTTCACGCGGATCGTGGATGGAACACCGTTGGATTTTTGCGGATCTAACGGCTGTCCTCACCCCAAGCCCGCCTAAGCCGAAACCCTAGTCCTCATGGACATTTTGCATTCACCCCCCGCCTCCTTTCTTTCTCCCCTCGCTCTCCTCTCCTCCTCCCCTCCCCGCTCCCATTTTTTATGCCGGTTTCAAAATGCGGTCAAAACGGCGAGGATGACCGTTCCTAGCTAGTGGTTGAATCTTGGAATTTTTTTGGTGTTTCTCTGATTAAATAGATACTTATGTATCTAGAAATGATTTTTGGAAAAAAAATATAGAGCAAACTATGAGGCATCTGCAGTTTAAATTTTACCCGCTTCCAGCTGAATCGACAGAAATTTGTCTTTTTCACTAGAGGTGGATCAAAACTTTTGACACCCAACCATTTGGTCAATTGTGCATTAAACATGGCCTAGTATTTTATAAAATTGATTTGATCCAATTTTGCAACAAATATGTTATTGGTCCTTCACAAAAAAAACTCATTTTTGACACTATATATGGTCTCGGATATGGTCTTTCACAAAAAAACTCATCATAACCAATAAAAATGATTTGGTCCAATTTTGCAACAAATATATGGTAGGCCCTTCACAACAAAACTCATTTTGGGCACTCGAAAAATAGAAAATTGATTTTTGTGTGCAATGCAAATGAAGACCACAAAATAATCATTGTTTGAAATCCTAAGATACACATATGTGCACAATATTGGATCATTTAAACATACAACATGAGGCTAATATGTTGAGTGTTTACCCGAAATAAGAGGGTAAAAAATATAAATGAAACAAAAGAGAAAAAGCACAATTACATATGCTAGATTCTGATTGGTGGAACCATCTGTCACATGGATTGATGACATGGCAGACATCCATCCATCCATTGCTAGCAATCCAACCGTCTATCCATCTGAAGAAACCCACCGTCCCACCGCACCAAACCCTACCTCACTCACCTCTCCTCCCTTCCACCCGCCCGCCTCCTCCCTCTCTCTCTCCCCGATCCAGATCGACGCCGCCTCCCTCTCTGTCTCCCCGATCCAGATCGATGCCGCCTCCCTCTCTCTCTCGCTTCCCATCGCCGGCGGCGGCGCCCTCCTTCCCTCGCCCTCTCCTCCTCCCCTCCTCACGGCGCCTCCACCATGCCACGAATCCCGGTGACCCACCCCCGGACGACCCTCACCATAGAACAGAATCCCTCCCTTAGATCTCGATCCGCCGCCGCCCACCATCGACGACCCTCACCATAGACGAGATCGAGCTCCTCCCCCCTCCCGTTCTCCCCTAGCCTTATCCACTCCGAGCCAACCAACCACTCCGTCCTTGGGATTTTGTCGCGGGGCGCCTCGTCTCGCTGGCCTGGCGACCACAGGCAGGCAGTCCACGGCCAGGATGGTGGCGTGCCCCACCACGACCATGTACGCGCATGACACTCCACGCCTCCCCTACCTCTCCTGCGGTTCCTAACATATGCGCTCCTCTCCTCTCCTTGGGTGACTTGCAGGGCTCGCATTGGAGCAGCGCACGGCGCAGGCCTCTGGAGGAGAAGCGGGAGGAGCCCGACCGTCCTCGCGCGCCCGGCCCCTGGCAGGAGCACCACGGCGCGTGCCTCGGAGCTACAACATCTCCTTCGGCGACTTCGTCTTCGGCATCCTGCCGGCCATGCTCGTCGGCGTCGGCATCCTGGCGACTTCCTGTAACCCAGTTCGGCAACGTGTGCTGGGAACTTTACTGCCTCGAGCACGGCATCCTCGTTCGTCATACCCCATCTCATCCCATCTCTCGCCCCTTCCGATGTTAGATCTTCTCTGGTCTGGAATATTTAGGCTGTAATTGATGCGCGATTTGAACCGTGATGGGATTACTGGATTACCTTCCCATGTAGGTCTAATTGTTTTCCCCCGAGAATGCGGCAATTAGTGTTCGATCTGTGCAACCCTTCTGAATTTGTCAGGAACATGAACTGTTCATAGTTCCTAATTTAAGCCTGCGATCTGTGATGTCTAGCCATTTCGTTTTGTAGTTTAGATCTGATAAGCAATTGCAGTACGAGGATCGTGCTTTTCATGACACATGGGTGCACTTCTGTACTACTATAGTTGCCACTTGTGTGAAATCTCAGATAAAGTTAGGCCATTATCATGCTTTACATAGTCATTTAGTGGTCCAATGTTGCATTGCATCTCCGGACTTGCATTATTGACGAGGGTGTATTTGGTCTGGGGCTCCATTGAAAAGGGAAGCATAAATATTCTGTCTGCCACCAAATTCTTTGTGGCTTTTTGCACTGCAAACATAGGACCGGGATGTTATTGGTGTGAGCAATCAGAAGGAAGCAATAAAACATGCTGTCTTGTGTACATTTGACCATCCGTCGATCATTTTTTTATATCATCATCTTATTAATGTGACCAAAACTTACTCTTGTTCTTGCCCTTGCAGATCGGGGATATTGTCTGCGCGGCCAGGCGAGCCTGCTACAGAGCTTTGCCCATGGCGGCAACTGCGTGATTGAAATTAGCTTCAGTTTTGCTAGGATGTGTCATTGTGTTTGTAGATAACAATATTGATATGTTGATCTGCTTTATTCCTGATGTGGTAGTAGAAATAAGATAGACAGATTGGACAATGTTATGGCTTTGATTTTCCTAAGTTGTAGTTTGTTCCATATCGTGTTAGGTTGTATTGTATAATCTGCATTATAAGTGTGGTTTCTAATGTGCTTATGCTAGATTAATGCCTCAACCTGACATGTTACAAACCTTGAGCCAGAACCTATGACATCTCATTTTAAATGGTAATCATTGTTGTTAAAATGCTATTGTTTGATTTCATACAAGTATGTGCCCCCAACTGCTGTATAGTTGTATCCATATTTGTTTTGTACAAGTATATGACGAGTTGATGAACCAGCTACATACCCTGATATACAACGACTGATTGTTTCCAAATGAACTAGTCCGTTATAATTTTATAAAACACTAATACTCGATGATTACAAGCAAAAGTAGTCCATGTTTTTGCGTTACTCACTTTTCTTGAAAGTTGCATACACGTTTTTTTAATTCAGATGTGTGTACCACTGGATATGCACTCGTAGTACAGCACAGATCAGTAAACACTTGGTCAGGATTATGTTGTCCTTGTTATCCTTTTTTAATTCAGAGGTGTTTTCACTTTTTGGTGCTGAGAATAGTAGCAAGTAGCGTCACCTGAGATGGAATTCTTGTTTCAAGGGTGAATGCTTGTCATTTTCTGCAGAATGCTAACACGAGTGCTACTTGAATCCTTAGAGTTGGTTTTTATTTCAGTACATCTAGTATCAAATATGGTATTTGTCATAACTAACGAATTAGGAGCCAATTACCTTTCCCTTCTTGCTGTTTCTTAAGAGTTGGGTCACTTGCAGAATTGTTCTTTAGATAGGCTTGTGAAGGAGCCAATTACCTTGCCCTTCCTGCTGTTTCTTAAGAGTCAAGTCACTTGAAGAATTGTTCTTTACATAGGCTTGTGAAGGATAGGGAAGCACCTTACCTATCATTGAACCCACCTATACTCGCTTCAGCTGCAACTCTATGTTTAATTCCGTGCCTGGGATTACTAATTGAGTCGTTCTACTACATCTTGTAATGAACTAAAGAATATGATTACTTTTTTTGCAGATAGCGTGCAAGAATTTCCCTCACTTGTGGCATTTATGTTTTGAATTGCCCTTCAGCACCACTGCTCACCCGAAGCATTGTGTAATGGCAAGTCACAAGCATTGTCACCCCCTGTACATGATTTTGTTTGTAATATGATTACAATAGCAGAGTTGACAACAACGCGTTTGTAATGCGGCCTCGTTGTTGTTCTCTTTTTCATATGCAGTGCTACTGTTATGTGTGTGATGCTCCAGCTCCATGCAAGCACTGGGGCAAAGGGCTCTGTCAAGCAGGTCTCGCGTCTCAGTTCCGCTCCATCCCCCATCTGCCTCTGTCTGAACTGGTAGTGCTGCGAGATGGGTTTGCTTGTGGATTCTTGTTTTGGTAGTAGTTTGCTTTGCTATGAGTAAAATGCTGGTACTTTGCTTGCCATGTCTTGTTCTTGTTTTGGTGGTAGTTTGCTTTGCTTGTCAATTGGCCAGCCTATAGCAGCTTGTTGTTGTACATGATGGTGTTAACTGTGAACATGCCAAGTGTGAGAAAATTAGACATGTACATGATGGTGTCCATGATGTCCATTTCTTTCCTGAATGCATTATTTAAATGAGATGATGTGCTAGAGGCATGCTACTATATTGCCTTGCTGTAAACAAGATGGTGTTTACTGTATTGTATTTCATGCACATTTGGTGTTTTATATTCTGACATGCTCGTGTCATGTGTACTGTAATTCAAGAACTATCTTCACTGTTTCTCCCTGCTGCATTGTCTCCCCCATTCTCCTTCTATCTTAGTCTTGATATAACTCTGCAATTTACTTGAATCTGCAGTTCCTTTCAAAAGTATATGCAAAGTGTGTGTGTGTGTGTGTGTGTGTGTATCCAGTGAGCAAATCTGTAGTAACTACTGAATATACTATCTGCTTTTTAGTGGCTATTTTCTGCTCAGTTCTGTTTTGACATATAGTTTGTTCTCTTTGAATGTGCAGATAGTACGTTGTGCTGGTGATGTTTTTTTGTTGCTGGGATCATTTGAACCTGGATGTCATGTGTTATGTGATCTGAGCCATATGGCATATTGTAAAAAATTATGTATGATGTTTTTTCGTTGCTGGGATCATGTGAAGATGTACGTTTGAAATGCTGCTTTGACAACAAACTTGTATTCTTGTGTACATCCTGCTTTGACAGCAAAATTATGAAAATTTCTCAACAATATATATTGGTTAAATATCTGTTTTTCAATTTTCTATGCTTAAAGTTGTACTGCACCTAAAAAGGCTACAACCAAAAGTTATAAAAAGCAAAATGAAAAGGCCAGCAAAAACAAAATGAAAAGGCCAACAAAAAAAGAAATTTACTAGAAAAAGGAAAGGGCCTAGAAAAGAAAAAGGTCATAAAATTTGGCTAGGCCCATTTAGTTGACCATGAAAAAAACACAGATAGGCTGAATTGTTGGGCTCGGCCCATGTAGAACACCGAATCGGACCGGGCTGAATCTTGTCAGTGACCTTTTCAATTGGTCGCAATTTTGCCACGTCGGCAGACAGCCAGTGACCAAAACAAAATGTCATGGGTTCAACGACCTTCTATTAAAGGTCGTTAATTTCAGTTTACGACCGCCAGCTTTTGACCTTCTGTTTTTGGTCACAAAAAGGTCGCAAATGAAAAACTATGACCTTTCAGCGGCCAATAGTGAGGGTCACAAGTTGACATATTTCTTGTAGTGTTGGCACACGCAGAATACTCGGGTTAAACATGACGAGCCTAGCATATGCAGATATGGCCTCGGAACACTGAGACCAAAAGGTCGAGCATGAATCATATAGTACATATGATCAACATAGTGATGTTCACCATTGAAAACTACTCCATCTCACGTGATGATCGGACATGGTTTAGTTGATATGGATCACGTTATCACTAGATGATTAGAGAGATGTCTATCTAAGTGGGAGTTCTTAAGTAATTTGATTAATCGAACTTTAATTTATCATGAATTTAGTACCTGATAGTATTTTGCATGTCTATATTGTTGTAGATAGATGGCTCGTGCTGTTGTTCCGTTGAATTTTAATGCGTTCCTATAGAAAGCTAAGTTGAAAGATGATGGTAGCAATTACACGGACTGGGTCCGTAACTTGAGGATTATCCTCATTGCTGCATAGAAGAATTACGTCCTGGAAGCACCGCTAGGTGACAAACCCGCTGTAGGAGCAACGCCAGATGTTGTGAACACCTGGCAGAGCAAAGCCGATGACTACTCGATAGTTCAGTGTGCCATGCTTTACGGCTTAGAACCGGGACTTCAATGATGTTTTGAACGTCATGGAGCATATGAGATGTTCCAGGAGTTGAAGTTAATATTTCAAGCAAATGCCCAGATTGAGAGATATGAAGTCTCCAATAAGTTCTACAGCTGCAAAATGGAGGAGAATAGTTCTGTCAGTGAACATATACTCAGAATGTCTGGGTACCACAACCACTTGACTCAGCTGGGAGTTAATCTTCCTGATGATAGTGTCATTGACAGAGTTCTTCAATCACTGCCACAAAGCTACAAGAGCTTCGTGATGAACTATTATATGAAAGGGATGGATAAGACTATTCCCGAGCTCTTCGCAATGCTAAAGGCTGCGGAGGTATAAATCAAGAAGGAGTATCAAGTGTTGATCATCAACAAGACCACTAGTTTCAAGAAAAAGGGTAAAGGGAAGAAGGGGAACTTCAAAAAGAACAGCAAGCCAGTTTCTGCTCAAGTGAAGAAACCCAAGTCTAGACCTAAGCCTGAAACTGAGTGCTTCTACTCCAAAGGAACTGGTCACTGGAACCGGAACTTCCCCAAGTATTTGGCGGAGAAGAATGATGGCAAAGTGAAAGGTATATTTGATATACATGTTATTGATGTGTACCTTACTAATGCTCGCAGTAGTGCCTGGGTATTTGATACTGGTTCTGTTGCTAATATTTGCAACTCGAAACAGGGGCTTTGAATTAAGCAAAGATTGGCTAAGGACGAGGTGACGGTGCGTGTTAGAGATGGTTCCAAAGTCGATGTGATCGCCGTCGGCACGCTACCTCTACATCTACCTTCGGGATTAGTTTTAGACCTAAATAATTGCTATTTGGTGCCACCGTTGAGCATGAACATTATATCTGCATCTTGTTTGATGCGAGACGGTTATTCATTTAAATCAGAGAATAATGGTTGTTCTATTTATATGAGTAATATCTTTTATGGTCATGCACCCTTGATGAGTGGTCTACTTTTACTAAATCTTGATAGTAATGATACACATGTTCATAGTATTGAAGCCAAAAGATGCAAAGTTGATAATGATAGTGCAACTCATTTGTGGCACTGCCGTTTGGGTCATATTGGTGTAGAGCGCATGAAGAAACTCCATTCTGATAGACTTCTGGAATCACTTGATTATGAATCACTTGATACTTGCGAACCATGCCTCATGGGCAAGATAACTAAAACTCTGTTCTCTGGAACAATGGAGCGAGCAACAGATTTATTGGAAATCATACATACTGATGTATGTGGTCCAATGAACATTGAGGCTCGCGGAGGATATCGTTATTTTCTTACCTTCACACATGATTTGAGCAGATATGGGTATATCTACTTAATGGAACATAAGTCTGAAACATTTGAAAAGTTCAAAGAATTTCAGAGTGAAGTGGAAAATCATCGTAACAAGAAAATCAAGTTTCTATGATCCGATCGTGGAGTTGAATATTTGAGTTATGAGTTTGGACTTCATTTGAAACAATGTGGAATAGTTTCACAACTCACGCCACCTGGAACACCACAACTAATGGTGTGTCCGAACGTCATAACCGCACTTTATTAGAACCACTTCCACCTTTGCTCTTCTGCTGATACGGCTGACGGAACGGAGGAGGAGGAAGCCAAAACTTCTGCTGCTTGACCACTTGAGTAGAGGAAGAAGGAGTAACATCTCTGACTCGCTTCTTGGAAGCATCACACCTCAACTGAGCAGCCTCTTGCTTCAGTGCCATGTTGTAAAACTCATCGTACCTCAAGGGCTCAAAGAGAACAAGAGCTAGCTGAATTTCTTCTCTGAGACCACCCCTGAACTGATATATCATGCTCTTCTCATCAGGCACGTCCTGCTTGGCAAAGCTGTCGAGCTTCTGAAACAACTTGTTGTAGTCATAGACAGACAAAGAGCCTTGCTTCAGATTGCGGAATTCCTCACGCTTGCTTTCAACCATGCTCTGGGGAATATGATGAGCTCAGAAATCTCGACGGAAATCATCCCAAGTGATAACATGTCCACCTCTGGAGTCCTTGTACTGCTGGAACCATTTTGCAGCTTGATCTTTGAGTTGGAAGGAAGCGAACTTAACAAAGTCCTCAGGCCTAACGTTACTGCACTCGAAATGCTTGTACAGATCCACTAGCCAATCGTCAGCATCGGTTGCGTCAACACAATTGCTGAAAGTCTTTGGCCCATTAGCAAGGAACTGGTTGAGTGTAGCAAAGTGACTCTAATTGCT
>NW_024110842.1:0-9500 GCF_003073215.2 Triticum urartu
GGGGCTACTGGGCTTCGGGCTTATTATTTACAAATATTAAAGGGGCACATCGATCCCCTGATCTGGTGTTGCCACCCGACCAGTGTCTCGGGGCCTACTGCATTGCCTATCCAATGCAGAAAATTTTAAGTGTTATACAATTTCCGAGGAGATTTTGATCCTCAGGTTGGTCGGCCACACCCAACCTGAGTCCCGCTTTTTGTGTCCCGAAGTATTCTGCCGAGCTAGGACTTGATCCTCAGACTGATTTTGCAAATCAACCTGAGTCTCAGCGGCTACTGGATCAGCGGTCTTATGTCATCCTTCATGTGCATCTCGGGTTTTAGACCGATACACACCTTGAGGGCTACTAGCTATATATCTCGGCAGAGAATAAATTGCACCAATCAAAAATATTGAAAAAAATCGGCCCACATTCGGGGTGGTGCACCACCTCAGAAGTAGTCTGGCATAAAGCTCGGGCGCTAGTGGCTGGCTCCATAGAGGGCATTTCCGGCATTAAGCTCGGCTAAACTCCTTCAAACTTCTTTGAACCAAGGTGATTTACGACACCTTAGATACAGTCCGGCGTTGGAGCTCGGATACAGTCCGGTGTTGGAGCTCGGATACATAGTCCGGCGTTGGAGCTCGGATACATTCCGGTGTTAGAGCTCGGAAGCGGTCCGACGTTGGTGCTCGGCTGCTAAAGATACGTCGAATGTAGTCCGGCGTTGGAGCTCGGACGCAAGAGGACGCTGCCGCCAGGGAACAACTTCAAACCCGAGGTGTGGCATAAAAATAACAAGGCATTGATAGAAGCCGAAGACTTAAAGGCCTCCTCGGATACCCGACGTGTGAGATCTTCAGATTTAGCTCGGCGAACCTCAAGATAGAAGATGGTAAGATTTGTTGAACTAGTTTTCAAGACCGACGACCGAAGACAAAGAACAGTTCGGAAGAATCGAGGAGCGTCCCCAACTTGAAGACCGGTTCAGGGGGCTACTGACGGTGTCCTGGACTAGGGGGTACTCACCACGTCGTCTCCCGATCTGTTAGATTGGGCCGAGGACCCCCATGGCCGTATACTCATGGGCCAGTTCGGACAGCTGCCGCATACATGGAAGATTCCACAAGACTTGGTGATCAAGACAAGGACTCCTCCCCACCGGCGTATTCGGCTAGGACTCTTGTTATCCTAGGCCTCTAGTGCATTATATAAACCGAGGACAGGCTAGTCGATAACAACATATACATATAATCATACCATAGGCTAGCTTCTAGGGTTTAGCCTCTCCGAGCTCGTGGTAGATCAACTCTTGTAATACCCATATCATCAAGAATAAATCAAGCAGGACGTAGGGTTTTACCTCCATCAAGAGGGCCCGAACCTGGGTAAAACATCGTGTCCCCTACCTCCTGTTACCATCCGCCTAGATGCACAGTTCGGGACCCCCTACCCGAGATCCGCCGGTTTTGACACCGACACTTGCCTTCCTCGCCGGCCTCCTCCTTCCCTTCTCGTCCGCATCCTATACCTCCCCTACATCCCCACCCGCACCGCAAAGACGACCTACGTTGGATCTGGATCGACGGTGACATGGAAGAGGACCAGAGGAGGCGAGCAGAGGAGAAGGCTGGCGATGGGATCGATGGCGACATGGTAGAGGAGAGGAGGAGGCGAGTGGAGAGACGAGGTCGGCCGGCGGCTGCTGGCGAGGGGAGGATGGTGGGGATCGAGGGAGGGGTGCGGCGGCTCACGGGGGTCGACAGGAAAGAGAAAGAGGGCTAGGGGTCGTTTGGCGGCTGGGGGGGGAGTGGGGCGAGACGTGGGTGATTGGGTGCGGGCGCGCCGAGCTGATTGGGCAAAACCACCTGCACCTGCAAACGGGCAACCCAGCCAACCAACGTGCGGTGCGAGCCCACCAGTCATTGGACAACGAAAACGACCACGAGGTGAAAATTGATTTTAACTGTTGTGAAGATCCAATGGCACAGGCGCGCCAGAAAGGCAGATCGGACGATCGACGAAGCTCCAATCGGGGGAGCCTTGTGGAGGTGAGTTGGCTAGCTTCATTATAGTTTTAAATTCATGAATTGCTTGTATGACCAATATTGTGATTGTCAAGCTTCAAAAGATTTCACTTTCTAAACCCAATGTGAAGCTACTGCTAGGCATAATATGAACATATAATTTCAACTTCATGATATTCAATTCATTCAACAATTTACTCATAGAATATAAGTGAAGCACAAGAGTAAAAGACAAACTACTCCAAAAATATATAAGTGAAGATCAAGCGAGTAGTTAAGTAAATGGGCAGTTAATTGAGGGCTCTCTTATTTAAAACTTTCAAATCTAAGTATTTTATTAAAATAGAAAGCAAAACAAAATAAAATGACATTCTAAGAATAACACAACTCATGTGAAGAAGCAAAAACTTAGGTTCAACCGACACTAACCGATAATTGTTGAAGAATAAAGGTGGGATGCCTACCGGGGCATCCCAAGCTTAGATGCTTGAGACTTGTTGAAATATTAATTTGGGATGCCTTGGGTATCCCCAAGCTTGAGATTTCGTGTCTCCTTAATTCCTTTAATATCACGGTTTCCCTAAATCTTAAAAACTTCATCCACACAAAACTCTACAAGAACTCATGAGAAAAGTATAAATCAATGCAAAACCTTATCATTCTCCACTGTAGCAAATCACTAAAATTATAATTTAATACTGCATACTAAATTCCTCTGCATATTTAATAGTCCTAATATCCTCAAATAGGATCATTAAACAAGCAAACATATGCAAACATAACAGCAATTTGTCTAAACAGGCTAGTCTGTAAAGGAAGCAAGAATAGCAATACTTATTTAACTCCAAAATTTTTGAAAAATCACCACACTGTATAAATTTTATCATAGATTATTATGCAAACCATTTCAACATTTTATCACATTCTGACATTTCTCAAGAATTCACGCACTAGCGTGCAACTTTCTGTTTTCAAACAACCACATATAGACTTGCAAAATAAGCATGGAAAAGGCTATACTTGACATTTTTATTGACATATAAGATACAAAACATTATTCTAAAAAATAGAAAGCAAATCAAAACAAAATAAAATGACGCTCCAAGCAAAACTCATATCATGTGATGAATAAAAATATAGCTCCAAGTGAGGTTACCAACAATGTTGAAGACGAAAGAGGGGATGCCCAAGCTTAGTTGCTTGGATTTTCCTTGAATATTACCTTGGGGTGCCTTGGGCACCCCCAAGCTTAAGGTCTTGTCACTCCTTATTCTCCTCATATCGACATCTCACCCAAAACTTGAAAACTTCAATCACACAAAACTTAACAGAACTTTGTGAGATAGGTTAGTATGATAAAGACAAATCATTCACTTTGGTACTATCAAAGACGAGATTCATAATTGTTCTCACAAAATGCCTACTGTGCCTTATCATTTACAAAATTTATATTGAGCAATATAAGCCATAGAAACTAGGAAACAAGCAAACTATGCATTGAAAACAGAATCTGTCAAAAATGAAACAATCTGTAGTAATCTATACTCTAACCATACTTCTGTAACTCCAACAGTTCTGAAAAATTAGGAAGGTGTAGGTAATGTGTATATCAATCTTGTGTAAAATAATCAAAAGCTTTTGTCACTTCTGTTATTTTTCAAAATTGTTTTACTGGACGCAAAAGTTCTTGTTTTCCAACAAGATCAAATCAACTATCACCAAACATAATCAGAAAGGCTTTACTTGGCACTTTATTGAAATAAAATCTATAAAACATGGTTACTACAGTAGCCTAATCATGTGAACACACCAAAACAGTAGGTAAAAGTGTTGGGTTGTCTCCCAACAAGCGCTTTTCTTTAATAACTTTTTAGCTAGGCATGATGATTTCAATGATGCTCGCATAAAAGATTAGAATTGAAACATAACAAGAGCATCATGAAACACATGGCAAGCACATTTAAGTCTAACCCACTTCCTATGCATAGGTATTTTGTGAGCAAACAATTTATGGGAACAAGAATCAACTAGCATAGGAAGGCAAAACAAGGGCAACTTCAAGACTTTCAACACATAGACAGGGAACTTGATATTATTGCAATACCTAAAATCATATGTTCCTCTCTCATAATAATTTCCAGTAGAATCATGAATGAATTCAACAATATAGCCATCACATAAAGCATTCTTTTCATGATACATAAGAAGATAAATTTTGTTACTCTCCACGTAAGCAAATTTACTCTCATCAACAGTAGTGGGAGTAAACTCAACAAAATAACTATCATGTGATTGAAAATTAATATCATGATGACAAGTTTCATGGTTATCATTATTATTTATAGCATACATGTCATCACCATAATCATCATAGATAGCAACTTTGTTTTCAAAATCAATTGAAACCTCTTCCAAGATAGTGGAATCATCATTAAATAAAATCATGACCTCTCCAAATCCACTTTCATCATAAATAGGAGGCATGCTTTCATCATAGTAAATATTCTCATCAAAACTTGGGGGACTAAAAATATCATCTTCATCAAACATAGCATCCCCAAGCTTATCGCTTCGCATATCATTAGCATCATGGACATTAAAAGAATTCATACTAGCAACATTGAAATCATGCTCATCATTTATGCCAAACATTTTATTGAATTATTCTTCTATCAATTGAGCACAATTTTCCTTTCCATCATTTTCAAGAAAGACATGGTAAAGACGAATAAAATGAGGCCACCTCAATTCCATTTTTTGTAGTTTTCTTTTTACAAACCAAACTAGTGATAAAATAAGAAACTAAAAGATTCGATTGCAAGATCTAAAGATATACCTTCAAGCACTCACCTCCCCGGCAAGGGCGCCAGAAAAGATCTTGATGTCTACTACCCAACTTTATTCTTGTAGACTCGTGTTGGGCCTCCAAGCGTAGAGTTTTGTAGGATAGTAGCAATTTTCCCTCAAGTGGATGACCTAAGGTTTATCATTCCGTGGGAGGCGTAGGATGAAGATGGTATCTCTCGAACAACCCTGCAACCAAATAACAAAGAGTCTCTTATGTCCCCAACACACCAAATACAATGGTAAATTGTATAGGTGCACTAGTTCGGCGAAGAGATGGTGATACAAGTGTAATATGGATAGTAGATATTGATTTTTGTAATAGGAACAATAAAAAATAGCAAGGTGGCAAGTAACAAAAGTGAGCACAAACGGTACTGCAATGCTTGAAAACAAGGCCTAGGGTCTGTACTTTCACTAGTGAAATCTCTCAACAATGCTAATACAATTGGATCATATAACCATCCCTCAACGTGCTATGAAGAATCACTCCAAAGTTCCTATCTAGCGGAGAACATAAGAAGAAGTCATTTGTAGGGTACGAAACCACCTCAAAGCTACTCTTTCCGAGCAATCTATCCTAGAGTTCGTACAAAAATAACAGCAAGCTATTCTTTCTGATCGATCTATCCAAGAGTTCGTACTAAAATAACACCATATGATACACATCAACCAACTCTAATGTCACCTATATACTCCAATGCCACCGCGAGTATCTGTGAGTTGATTATATAATATGCATCAAACAATTCAGATTCATAATACTCAATCCACACAAAGAACCTCAAAGAGTGCCCCAAGATTTCTACTGGAGAAACAAAGACGAGAGTGCATCAACCCCTATGCATAGATTACCCCAATGTCACCTCGGGAATCCGCGACTTGAGTGCCCAACACATATCAAGTGAATCAATATGATACCCCCATTGTCAGCACGGGTATTCATAGCAATACATATATCAAGTGCTCTCAAATCCATAAAAGTATTCAATCCGATAAAATGAAATCTCAAAGGGAAAACTCAATTCACAACAAGATAGAGAGGGGAAAACACCATATGATCCAATGCTACTTCTTGAGCTTGCATTGGTTTTTCCCTTGAAGAGGAAAGGGTGATGTAGCACAGTAGAGATAAGTATTTCCCTCAGTTAAGAACCAAGGTATCAATCCAGTAGGAGAAGAACACGCAAATCACCAATACCTGCACAAACAATCAAACACTTGCACCCAACGTGATAAAGGGGTTGTCAATCCCTTCACGGTCACTTGCAAAGGTGAGATCTGATAGAGATAGATAAATAAAACTAAATAAAAGATAAAATATTTTTGGGTTTTTTGGTTTGTAGATCTGAAAATAATAGATTGCAAAATATTAGATTGGAAACTAATATGATGGAAAATAGACCCGGGGCCATAGGTTTCACTAGAGGTTTCTCTCATGAAGGCAAATAATACGATGGGTGAACAAATTACTGTCGAGCAATTGATAGAAAAGCGCAAAGTTATGACGATATCCAAGGTAATGATTATGTAATATAGGCATCACGACCGTGTCAAGTAGACCGACTCCTGTCTGCATCTACTACTATTACTCCACACATCGACCACTATCCAGGATGCATCTAGAGTATTAAGTTCATAAAGAATGGAGTAACGCCTTGAGTAAGATGACATGATGTAGAGGAATAAACTCAAGCAATATGATGTAAACCCCATCTTTTTATCCTCGATGGCAACAATTCAATACGTGTCTCGCTACCCCTACTTTGTCACTGGATGAAATAACGCAAGATTGAACCCAAAGCTAAGCACCTCTCCCATTGCAAGAAAAACCAATCTAGCTGGCCAAACCAAACCGATAATTCGAAGAGAAATACAAAGATATCAAATCATGCATATAAGAATTCAGAGAAGATCCAAATAATATTCATAGATAAGATGATCATAAATCCACAATTCATCGGATCTCGACAAACACACCATAAAAGAAGATTACATGAGATGGATCTCCAAGAACATCGAGGAGAACATGGTATTGAGAATCAAAGAGAGAGAATAAGCCATCTAGCTACTAGCTATGGACCCGTAGGTCTACGGTAAACTACTCATGCTTCATCGAAAGGGCAATAGGGTTGATGTAGATGCCCTCCGTGATCGAGTCCCCCTCCGGCAGGATGCCCGAAAAGGCCCCAAGATGGGATCTCGCGGGAATAGAAGGTTGTGGTGGTGGAAAAGTGTTTTCGTGGATGCCTTTGGTGGTTCTGGAATATATGTGAATATATAGGGCTAGGTCAGAGGAGTCCCGAGGAGGTGGCAAGGTAGGGGCGCCCCCCCCCCTAGGACGCGCCCTCCACCCTTGTCGCCGCCTCGCGTCTCTTCTGACTTGGACTCGAAGTCCCCTGGGTGTCTTCTGGTCCAAGAAAAATCATCGTGAAGTTTTATTCCGTTTGGACTCCGTTTGGTATTCCTTTTCTGCGAAGCTCAAAAACAAGGGAAAACCAAAAACTAGCACTGGGCTCTAGGTTAATAAGTTAGTCCCAAAAATAATATAAAATAGCATATTAATGCATATAAAACATCCAAAACAGATAATATAATAGCATGGAACAATCAAAAACTATAGATATGTTGGAGACGTATCATCCAACTATATTAACAGAGCCCGCGATACATCAAGATCGTGACATCTCAACAACACGAGAGAGATAGAGAGAGAGATTAAACACATAGCTGCTGGTACAAACCCTCAGCCCCAAGGGTGGACTACTCCATCCTCATCATGGCCGTCGGGATGATGAAGATGGCCACCGGTGATGATTTCCCCCTCCGGCAGGGTGCCGGAACGGGGTCTAGATTGGTTTTTTGTGGCTACAGAGGCTTGCAGGGGTGAAACTTCTGATCTAGGGTTATTTCTGGGGGGTTTTGTATTTATAGGATTTTTTGGCGTTGGTTTCACGCTAAGATGGGCCTCGAGGTGAGCACAGCCCACCACGCCTCGGGTTGGGCTCTAGGCGTGCCTTGGTGGGTTGTGCCCTCCTTGTGGCTCTTCTGGCCCTCCCACGAAGCTTCGAGGGTCTCTTTTGTTCCAAAAAAATCATCAAAAAGTTTCAGCTCATTTGGAGAACTTTCATTTCTTCACAAAAAACAACACCACGGTAGTTCTGTTGAAAACAGCGTCAATCCGGATTAGTTCCATGCAAATCATACCAAAATCATATAAAATTGTTGTAAACCAGGCATGAATACTTCATGAATTATAGATATGTTGGAGACGTATCACTTGTTGGGAGACAATCCAATAGTTATCTTTGGAATTTTTTCTTTTCTTTCTGTTCATCAATAAATATGCAATTATACTACTTTTATGATTGTGTTTTTATGTTTTAATTAGTGTTTGTGCCAAGTAAAGCCTTTAGGATCATGTTGGGTGATAGTTGATTTGATCCTGTTGAAAAACAGAAACTTTTATGCATAGTAGCAGAATTTTTAAAAATCACTAGTGACGAAAAATTCTAAATGTTTTACACATGATTGATATACAAATTTCCTATGTTGTCCTAATTTTTTATTGTTCGTTGCTATTATATTATCTGTTTTGGATGTTTTATATGCATTAATATGCTATTTTATATGATTTTTGGGACTAACCTATTAACCTAGAGCCTAGTGCCAGTTTCTGCTTTTTCCTTGTTTTAGAGTTTCGCAGAAAAGGCATACCAAACGGAATAAAACTTTCGCCATGATTTCTTGGACCAGAAGACACCCGGGAGACTTGGAGTACAAGTTAGAGGAGCCTCGAGGCGGCCACAAGGGTGGAGGGTGCGCCCCCCGACCTTGTGGGCCCCTTGTAGCTCCCCTGGCCTAATTCTTTCGCCTATATATACTCTTATACCCCAAAAACATCTAGGTAAGCCACGAAACCACTTTTCCACCGCCACAACCTTCTGTACCTGTGAGATCCCATCTTGGGGCCTTTTCCGGCATCCTGCCGGAGGGGGAATCCATCACGGAGGGCTTCTACATCAACACCATTGCCTCTCCGATGAAGCGTGAGTAGTTTACTTCAAACCTACGGGTCCATAGCTAGTAGCTAGATGGCTTCTTCTCTCTCTCTTTGATTCTTAATACAAAGTTCTCCTCGATGTCCTTGGAGATCTATTCGATGTAATACTCTTTTGCGGTGTGTTTGCCGAGATTTGATGAATTGTGGATTTATGATCAGATTATCTATGAATATTTGATACGTCTCCATCGTATCTATAATTTTTGATTGTTCCATGCCAATATTCTACAACTTTCATATACTTTTGGCAACTTTTTATACTATTTTTGGGACTAACATATTGATCCAGTGCCCAGTGCCAGTTCCTGTTTGTTGCATGTTTTTTGTTTCGCAGAAAATCCATATCAAACGGAGTCCAAACGGAATAAAAACTGACGGAGATTTTTTTTGGAATATATATGATTTTTGGGAAGAAGAATCCACGTGAGACGATGCTCGAGGGGCCCACGAGGTAGGGGGCGCGCCCCAGGGTGTCAGGTGCGCCCCTGACCCTTGTGGACACCCTGTAAGGTGGTTGGATCCCTTCTTTCGCCGCAAGAAAGCTAATTTCCGGATAGAGATTGTGTTAAAATTTCAGCCCAAT
>NW_024110843.1:0-10226 GCF_003073215.2 Triticum urartu
GTCCCACCCTCAGCGCTGCACCTCCACCGCCATCTCTGCTGGGTCCTCGCGGACGCCTCCACCCCTTCCCCATCCAGCGTGCCGCTCGGCAACAAGCACTGGAAGGACCTGGTGGTCACTATCCGGGACGGCATGCTCATCCCCCGGCCCGAGACGGAGGCCGTCGTGGACATGGTCGCCACCACCGACTGTGAGCGGGGGTCCTGGTCCTCTCCCTCGTCGTCCTCGGCGGCGGCATCGCGGCTTGGCGCCATCGCGGTGCCCTGCGTCGACGTCTCGATCAGCTTCACGGATCGCCGTCTTCACGGTACGCAAGCACACATGTCTGAAATCCACAGTCAACAGTTTGGTGTATGCGCTGACTACTGAGTCATGAGCCATGCGTGTGGTTGTGCTTGTGCAGAGGTTGGTCGAAGAGGGCTAGAGTTCATGCCGTTCCTGCTGTCCCTGTCCGTGTTCCTCTTTGGCACCTCCTGGTTCATCTTCGACCTCATCCTGGTGAGATTTCCATCCAACCCTCCCCGTCCCCATGGTGCTCTTTCTAGTTAGTACTCGTCCGAGAGAGTTGCAGTACCAACCGTTAGTTCTTGGTATATCAGGTGGCCAAGATTGTAGCTGATGAGATGAATAACTACCTCTTGTTTGAGCACACTCTGCAAATTTTGCCTGTCCCACTAGAGAAAGTTCATGCCAAATTGTAATCACTGCAACTGTGCTTCTTACTTATGTTATTTTCACTTTTTGGTAACTGAAACATAGCCTGCATCGTCTGTTTAGGAGTACACATTAATTACCACTAAATGAGGTCAATATTTTTACTCCATTGGCAAATGTTGTCTACTTTGGGTTTCTCTTTCATGGAATACTGTTTACAGTGATATACGCTTTCATTGGGGTAACACAGATTGGTAATGTGAATGTCAAAACTAAATTATAAAGTCAAGGAGTTGTGACAGTACTATGAATTGGTATATATACCACTGCATCGACTAGTGCAGAACTGAAGCATTGATGGCAACTCTTCTTTTTGTGCCTGTATATATATTATTGAATCCTTCTTATTTTTGTGTACTTAATACGGAGGTTGCAGCAACTCTTCTACAACAATAGAGTTTTGTTTCCCTGCACTTTTGTAACATATTTAGTCCTGACTGAACTTTTGTCATGATCAGTTTGAAAATATTGGAGCTAAATTGGTCAGGTTGAAAATACTGGAGCTAAAGAGGTTGATTATTGGGTAGTTAGTCCAGTTTTATTGAGATTAAATATGTGTGAGTCAGCTGTGAGATGCACAATTTTGTATTGTGATTTCTGGAACCCTGCTGTTTAGATGCGGTTTTGTTGTCCTTTTGAACGGTTGGTACCCCAGATTTGTGCTATAGCTGTGTTTACTATAGAGTGTAGACTCGTGGCATGTACTCTGACAAAATATTTGAAGGGTTAAATAATGCTGAAATGCCCTACTGTAGTCTGTAGTGTAGCTCTACTGATGATGCATATTGATAGATCTTTTATGCTTGTGTTCGATTTGATGCCATGTCGACTTGCTTGCTTAATCATGAAGTAAATTGCTCAGTGCAGTTATTTTCTCTTAAGATTTTTGCAGTGTATGTCATCTAAATAAAACTGCAGGCAGTGATCTTCTTGTATGAGTATATATGTCTGCATTGCATGTTGTTTTTGTGAAAATATGATGATTACTTCCTAGGTACTGCACATTTTGTTTAGCTTGAGGTTTTGTATGCACTAGTATTACTCTGTTTAGCTTGAGGTTTGAAGCTCTAGTATGCTTAGAGTGACCGGTTTCATTAGTCTCTTAATCGACAAGTTAACTGGACTATTTTACTGTATTTCCGTCATACTCCTTTCATTTATTTAGTGACTGCAGACTGGGAAAATGCCATGTGTACCTTAATCCTTGTGGTTCTCATTTGTTCCCGGTTTGGTGAGCTTGCCCTGAGGTCTGTGGCTGCATGCAGGGACCAGGCCCATGGTGGTGAGGGACTACAACGACATGCTCGGTGTGAAGAAGGACGCCGGCCAGGGTGAGATCAAGAAGGCGTATTACGCGGTATGGCTTGTCTAAGACTGAACTTGAAGGCTGCTTGTGGGTAGTAATTTTACTTGGTAGATGCTCGAGGCCAAAAACACACACATTATGTACTAAATGTGGTCGCGTATGTCAGGACTCATACATTGTTAAAATGGAGGCTTGGGAAGAACTATTTTCTTTGTAGTAATAAGTCAGGAGTTGTTTGTTGCTTCAGTAGGGTGTCATACATTATAATCATCAGCTCATGTCATCTGGGATCAAACATAGCTTTGAATTTACAAGAGTAAAGATTTATGTGAGAAGTACAAACCATGTTCAATTTTAACTAGTACAGAAATTATGCCCCTTCTATAGTGATACATTCTATACTACACTATTGCTTCTGTTTGCTTGCTTGATTACCTCTATAAGGCGGCTTCGTTTTGTTCTTCTTCTACATGTGCTACTTGCAGCATCAAGGGGATCTTTGACCGCTACCAACAGGCCACCGGGACCAGCCTGTGGACCGAGCAGTATGAGGTTGGCTTCTGCTTCTCTATCTTGCCTCCATCCATCTTTTTCTTTAGCTGTATCACTTTCTCCTTTCTTTGATGTGGCTGATTTGATTCGGTTTGATATCATCTAGATCTGACTAGTTTGTACTTAGTCACTAGTGATGCACTGCTCTTTTTCCTTGTGATGCTCGAGTACTGAAGAAACTTGGGTAATATGCATTGGTCTTTTGCTTATGCTCTTGTGAGTTTGGCAAGTGATTGTATGGGGAGTAGATGTAGTGTGTGCTTATGCTCTTCTGATATTTGCAGGAGTAGTACATTCTTGGGACATGTTTTAAATCAATAATGTTCCTCATTGTGTTAAATCAAGCCTTGCAGAATACAATATACACACTAGATTGTTTCTGAACGTGTTTAATAAACAATGTGTATGTGTTATTGTATCCTAGTAATTTTGTTGTGTCACTGTATCCCAGTAAGGCAAGATGCTTGTTATACTCATGTTCCTGATGATATTGGTGTAGACTCAATTTGGTTATTTCTTCTAGTTCTGCTACTAGTTGCTATGTACTCCTAGTGTTGTAGTTGTTGTGTAGTAATACAGAAATATTAATGCTCAAATATGATGATCTGGCCTGCAGCGCACCTACAATTTTCATTTCTATGATCAATTTAGAGAGTTGCACATGTCAGTATATTGTATACTAAAAAAATCCTAGCTAGTGAGAACATTTTAGGCACTCCATGAACGCATACTGGTTAATGTTAGTCATACTATTTATGTACATCTCATTTGCTGTCAATTCTTGCTTATAAGTTATTGGATCCCTCATTGGCTACTGTTTGATGTTCTGTACACATTCTTATTCTTATATGTTCATTCTTGTTTTTTGCACAGGTAAAGTGCGAATCCAAGTTCGAAGCTGTGAAGCATATCAACAAAGACTAGCATATTATGTGTTGTAAATGTAGGCAGTAGTAGGCTTATCCGGGCTGTAGTATACTGTAACATTTGTAATAGACTAATGCCGTGTTGTTTTGGACGAATTTCATTTGCTATTTGGATTTTTTGAAATAATGATTGTGTATGTGATTTGAATACCCATCAAATGGAAACCTAACAAGTTATAATGGTTGTTTGACAGATTTTGAAATTTTTCATGCGTGGGATCAATTTTGTGATAGGCATGACAAGTGGGACCAATATGATTGGTGGGACTAGTGGCAAAAAAAGGACAAAAATAAAGAACCAGTAGACTGTAAAAGGCTGCATCTTAGAAAAAAAGGCTGAATTAATGGCCCAAGCCCATGTAGCTAGCGAAAATTAACAAGAAAAAATACATTAAAAAGGCAGAATTGTTGGGCTAGGCCCATGTAGAAAACCGAATTGGCCGGGCTGACTCTTGTGCCACATCAGATTGCCACGTCGGATGCCCACGTGTCCTGGGGAGGCTGCAAGTGACCAAAAAAAATAGTAGGCATATTTTGGTCGTAAACTTCCACGACCTTCTCACAGAGAAGGTCATTAATTTCAGTTTACGACCGCCAGCTTTTGACCTTCTGTTTTGGTCAAAAAAAGGTGGCAAATGAAAAACAATGACCTTTCAGTGACCAATAGTCAAGGTCACAAGTTGACATATTTCTTGTAGTGTTCCACTTCACCATTTTCCCAATTTGCTATCCTCTGCTCTGCTGGTCATGCAGACGAAAACCTTAATTTGCACTATTAAAGGAAATCCTACTTCATGCTGACTAATCCATGTCTGGGTTGAATAAGGAAAGGAAGGGAGACTGTACTGTCCAAGAGAGTAGTCATCGAACCCGCATCTAGGTTGAAAAGGGGAAACTCAGTAGCTAAGGAACTAGTCTCGTGTCTCTTTGTTTAAGAAGGGTAGAAAGGCATGACAACGCAGTAGCGAATGACCAGGTCGATCGGTTTGTTGTCCTCACATAGGAAAAAGGTGGCTAAACATAAAAAATGGGACGTAATCCACATATGCTGCTTGGATATTTGTTGCTCTGGGCAACCATACCTCCCTCACCACTCTATGCGTCTGTGGAGGTACATCATACTAGTGCGCCCACTGTACGAATGGGCCTCCCATGCTCTTATTGTCACTTTTTTGCTGTTAGTATAATGCCAGCAGTGAAGTCAAGCAATGCTACCGCTAAAGTGATGCCACATTTAACTAATGCCGCACTCAGTCTAATGCCACCGATAAATTTAAGCAATGCCATTTAATGTCACTGGATTATTTCAGGGTTAGCTGTTGATTGTGGATGTATTAAAGATTTTTCAGCTAAGGCATTCTAATGCTATTGCATAGCCAGTATACCAACGATGAAACTTGTTACTACCTTCAGATTTTTGCACTGTTAATGCTGATAGATTACATACCTCACTTTCATGAGATAAGTTAATTTTTTTGTAAAGTGTCACCAAAATGCCAAGGTGTTGATATCATTTTATTTTGGTTAAACTGCACAAAAAATTATGAAAACAAGAGGAAAGGTCAAGAGTGGGCACCTCCTCCTCCGGCTATTCTCTTGATTCGTTTGGTCAAGTTTTTATGTTTGATCAATTATCAAGATTGGGATAGAAATTTTTAAGGTCCCCTCGAGTTTGAAATGATATTTACCTTGGAGGTACATGGTTTGCAATCTTTTTATACTGTCATTAGTTAATAATGCTAGTTACCTTCAGACTTTTGTATTTGGTTTAGTGCTCATGCACAACTAGTATACCAATGCTGAAACGTGTTACCTTTACATTTTGTATTGTTAATTCTTATAGAAATCTTCCAGTGCCAGAGTTTATTGAAATCTGTTCAATAAAACCATCGTATTGTACCTTGTAATAAAATAACTACTCTACTGTTGCACTAGCCACTAGATTAGTGTATATTTGTAGTATTCGAAATTTCGAATGGTGTTGCATTAGCGTATGGACATAAATAAAGTGTGGTAGGCTTTCCCAGATATGTGATCAAGAAAACTACTACCTGTTTTTCTAAATACTAGACGTTTTGGTACTTTAAACTGAACCGCGAAATAGTCTTATATTAAGGAACAGAGGGTGTAGAGTTCACTCAAATTATCCCGGTAAAGCTAGTCACACCTTTGTTAAAATTAATGTTCATTATGTTATCGGAGGAGGTACCTAAGTTTGTCTCTAATGCCTGTCGACTACATACCTGACATCATGATGTAATGTTAAGTCATTTCCTTTTGTACAGTGTCACTAAATTGTCAAGGCGGTGATGACATTTTATTTTAGTTGAACTGCACAAAATATGCTTAAAAGAAGAGGAAAGGTCAGGAATCGGTCATTCTTTCAGAAAGAACTATATATGCCTTTCTGACAGCAGCCGTTGTTGCCTTATTTATTCCTTCAATCAGGTGGTTAGAAACACTCTTGCTACCTTTACCCATTAAGAAATTGGAATGCTTATATTTGTGAGTCTATGCTTCAACTAGTGCCACTTTTATAGTAATCACACTTTCAATATCTATGCAAACAGGGATGCTCGATTTTAGTGGAACTACACAAAAAGTCCAACTGGTTCAACATTAGGAGCATGTTTTCTTCCAAACCTTTATATCCAATTGGTGGCACTATGAGCTATTCATTAAGAAGGTACATGGTTTGCTACTATCTTGCTACTCTTTTTGTACTGTCATTAGATAGTAATACTAGTGGTTTGCCTGTGAATTTATTGGCAGTGTGGACCTATATTGGAGGTGTAGGACAGGATTCAATCTTTGGATGCTCAATTTTGGTTGTATCGATTTCACCTCTTCCATCACTGCGAACATGGATATCCTTGGTCTGATGAAGAATAGGCGCTATATTTCTGCTCTGAACAAGAAAATCAATTCAGTATGAAATTGTCCAGGGAAAAACATGACTGTATCAAATTGTCTAGTGCAAAACATGACAGATGCTAAGCAGAAGAGACATGTTAGACATGTGTAAACTGAAAATACAAGGTGGGGTATATGTTTACTAGTTTCTTGATATTTTTGTAGACAGAGATGTCTGCCCGTTGCTATTTGGCAAACACACAAAGGGACCGCAATTTTGGTTGAACTGCACAAGAGAATAGTATAGTCACTGCATGCAGTGCCATTTGAAAATAGACATAGAAAGATTGGATAGTCACTTCATGGACTGCAAAAAAGTAGTATTTTACTATTTATTGGCCAACACTAGGTGCTTCATTGCTCTAGTATGATTATACAATGGGCATCATTTTGCCTAAGTTAAAGTTTGTATTCCGAAAATAGTATCGTCGTGTGATCGAGAGAAGACCAAATCATATTGCAGTGGATGTTCCTCCATCATGTGTGGTTCATTCTCATGGTTCCAGTTGTTGGTGAAACCACTTACGTTTGCAAGAGGAATTGTAGACTTCACAAACAAATTTGTCTTTCAGACTGTACTGAATATTGGCCAAGAGAAGCATCCATGTTAGTAGGAAGAACATATTTTTTTTCCAGATCTTTGCTTTTGGAGCTACATATTTGTATATGATCTATAAATCATTGAGATGCATTAACATGTTGATCTTATGTATGGGAATCATACTAGTTGGTTTTAGTTGTGGATGATCTTTGCTTTTGGAGCTACATATTTGTATATGATCTGTGAATCATTGAGATGCATTAACAGTTCCTTATATCTGTTTGCTCGGTGTTTAGAAGTTACTAATCGATCACTAGCTAGCCTACTAATGCGCTCCTGGCAGTTTTAGTTGCGACGCAAGATCTGAAGTGGCAGTTTTTTGAATAAAAATGCCTACCTCTAAAGAAACTGACAAGCTGCTCTGAAGAAAATGCCATGTGAATCTGAAGAAACTGCCAGTGAAAACGTTCGCAGATGCCTTGTCTCCCAGCTAAAGTTCATCAACTAATGCCCTCGGCTGCGACTCGTTGAATGCTGCTCTGCGTACTGGCTGTGAGCGATTTTGAGTGCCTGCATGCAGCCGGCTGTAATTAAGGCAGCTAACTGATGCGAAAAAGATGTGCTTTAATTGTTGCAGGCCTTTTAAATCCCTGGAATCATTATTGACAAGGAGGGAGATGATTCGAGTGCACTCGTTTGACCGTCATGCCGGCGTGCGACCCAGCACGGACGGGACGGGACAGCACAGTCAGAATTTATGTTTCTCTAGTTTTCCACGGCAAGCTAGCGCGCTAAGCCATGCCTGCTTAATTATGCATTGAATTCCGATGACCGTCACGCTACCTTCCGCCTATAAGTACTGTTTCCCGGCCTTCTATGGTGGCACCATGACCCAACGTCGCTCGCCACTTATCCTCGCTCTCGCCATGTCCGCCATGCCCCCGCTCGTCCATGATAGGCGAGGCCGGAGGCGGTCACCACCGGAACTAGTGTTCAGTCTTTCACCAGAAGGAAAACGAAGGGAGCAGGCATTCTATCGGTCTTTAGATGGCAATGTGGAGATCGAGGACTTGTTGGAGCATGACCGCCTGGCGGAGGAGTAGGAGTTGTTGGAGCGCGACCGCTTGGCGGAGGAGCAGCATATCGCTGATTTGCATCGCCAGTGGGATATGGAGCAGTAGCGTACCGACGCTCTGAGTCACGAGCAGAGCACCCGCAACTGGGCTGACTACATGGAGGTCGGTGCCCGGCAAATAGCCTTGGAGGCTGTCGGGCACGCACGCGTTCGCGACGCTGATTTTTACTACTAGCTCGTCAAGTGGGTTTCCCACTTAGAAGCCGAAGCTTCGGTGGACCACGCCGGCATGGAAAGGGCCAACGCGCGCGAGCAATGCGCCCTATCGCACCTGTGGCAAGTCGGAGGCGAGGCATCATCTAGTTAGCTAAGAGTAAGTTAGTACTTGTACGCTACTAGAGTATTAGTGGGAGTAGATAGTTAACTTGGCTATGATGGTTGTCAATGTGGAAGTTCAGTACTCTATATGTGGATCAGACCTGTTACTTTGCTCTGAATGTTGAACTTTCCGTTTGAACGTATGGAATGGGATGTTATTTTTTTAAATGGGTTGTATTTGTCCTCCACGGGTTTAGAGGCTGACTTGTGGGCCTACCAAGTTGACGCGTACACAATTAGGAGATGATTGTACGTGGAGAGGATGACAGCAGGGACCCGCCAAGGTCATAGCAGTACGCAAGCAAGTGCCTCCTTATTTCAAGCCAATAGAAATGGCTCCTCCTAATGGATTTCTAACATCTGGGTCCCATGCCATTGTCAACGTAGTCAACAAACGAGAGAACTGCACAACGAGCGGTTGACACTAGGGACCCAGCAGCTCGCCTAGTTATTTTTGTTTTGGGTCAATTTGATAAATGTGACTACAAATCTGGTGTTTCTGAGAAATGCCACTGCAATTTCCAAACTTTGAAAAATACCATTTCATGCCATTTCCAGTGGCATTTTTCAAAGTCTGGAGTGGTGTTTTTCAAAGTTTCAAATTGGAGTGGCATTTTCCAAAGTTTGCAAAAATTGTAGTGGGATTTTTAAAAGTTTGGAAATTGCAGTGGAATTTTTATGAATCGACATAATTGGAGTGGCATTTATCCAATTTGTTTTTGAGACAGAAGCAGGGTGTCAACTGAGCTATGCGGGGAACTCTGGCCTGTCTAGACAGCCTTCTCTTTTATGTTTACCACAAACCAGCCCAGTAGTTTTTTTCTTTCTAAAAATGGCTAGCCCAGTTTTTTTTGTGATTTGCCAAGTAGGTCGCTTTCTCAGGCCTGTTGGGCTGCAAATCTTTCAAGACGACGAGAGCTTCATTCGGCTGAACGAGAAAATGGCCTATCAGTAATGAGTTGTACATTTTTAAAACACATCAAACCGGCAATTAGTTTCAAATTTCTTTTTTTCATTTCCAGATTTTAAATTGCATTAATTTTTATGCGTGGATGATGCGTCTCCAACATATCTATAATTTTTTGATTGCTCCATGCTATATTATCTACTGTTTTGGACAATATTGGGCTTTATTATCCACTTTTATATTATTTTTGGGACTAACCTATTAACCGGAGGCCCAACCCAGAATTGCTGTTTTTTGCCTATTTCAGTGTTTCGAAGAAAAGGAATATCAAACGGAGTCGAAACGGAATGAAACCAACTGGAGAAGTTATTTTTGGAAGGAAAGCTACCCGGAAAACTTGGAGTGCACGCCAGGAAAGGAACGAGGGAGCCACGAGGCAGGGGTGGCGCCCACCCCCCTAGGGCGCACCCTCCACCCTTGTGGGCCCCTCGTGGCTCCCCTGACGTATCTCTTTCACCCATATATACCCACGTACCCTACAACAATCGAGGAGCACAATAGATCGGGAGTTCCACCGCCAGAAGCCTCCGTAGCCACCGAAAACCAATCTAGACCCGTTCCAGCATCGTGCCGGAGGGGGAAATCCCTCTCCGGTGGCCATCTTCATCATCCCGGTGCTCTCCATGACGAGGAGGGAGTAGTTCTCCCTCGGGGCTGAGGGTATGTACCAGTAGCTATGTGTTTGATCTCTCTCTCCCTCTCTCGTGTTCTTGAGGTGATATGATCTTGTTGTATCGCGAGCTTTGCTATTATGTTTGGATCCTATAATGTTTCTCCCCCTCTACTCTCTTCTAATGGATTGAGTTTTCCCTTTGAACTTATCTTATCGGATTGAGTCTTTAAGGATTTGAGAA
>NW_024110844.1:0-17487 GCF_003073215.2 Triticum urartu
AAAAAAAACCCAACAAAACCACCCCAGCCACAAAAAAACCTAAACCTATCGCCCGCACGTACAATCGACGACTCCTGCCCTAGAGCGAGGTCTCCCTTCGCCGCCGCCCTTCATCCCTTCGCCACCGCCGCTCCACCCAGAGCCGCCGTCTTCCCCGCTGTCGCCGCCCTCTTCCCTCCCACCCCGAGCCGCCGTCTTCCCCGCCCGCGCCGCTCTCTTCCCCATCGGTGCTACCCTCCACTCACCTTCTGTTCTTCAAGCGGGAACGCCCCAGATCGAGTCGAGCAAGTCAGCGGGGCAGCGGCCAGATCCGCCACGGCCACATCTCCTTGGTGTTGTTGTCCTCAATAGGCTAATGACTCGAGGCATGCTGTTAGCACAATTACAGAAGGCCATACAGTCAGCGGCAAAGTGCTCGCCATCGCTAATGATTGACTGCTGAGTATCTCCATTGGGGGGTACGTATTCCTCTCTCTCTCTCTATCATCCTCCCCTTTTCTCTTAATTTCTTTTGTGCTTCATTTTTTGATCCAGTTTTTCCATGCTTATATTCGATAGATTTAGCTACCTGCTCAAATAAGATGGTCAATAGTTGTTCCTGTGATCCATTCTATGGATGAAGAAGGAGAAGACGAAGGAACACAATAATTTCTGTGTCATATTATTTGTTTCTGATGTGGCTACTCTGGAATACAATTTATGGGCGAGAGATCAGACTTTCAGGTTGGGTGCGGTATTATATCTCATCAGATTCAGTAACCAGCGTGGAATTAATTTTAATTTTGTTCTTCATCAGATAAGTAGAGCCATGCTTTACCCCAATCTTCATTTTATGAATCTCAACTTCAAAAATCATGATAGTTGCACTGTATTTTGTTGAGTCCAACATAAAGCTGAGAGCAGAGTACCTACTTTGTCTTGGTATATCAAAATAATAAGGAATCTGTGAGATTAGGTAAGCCAAATAATTGGTACTTGCTGAGGCTACAAAATTATCTTAATTCTTCCATTTAGTAGTTCACTGAATATTAAACAATGCTGTATCTTCCACTGGGGAGTTGTTTTATGTAGCCTGAACAACAAACAGCCTATGAACTTCTAAACCAATTCTTTTTTTATTAGGACCCTGCTCTTTTAACTGAAAAACTGGGAGCACTAGCAGTTCTTCACAAGGTAATCACCTCCTATGAATGTTTGGTGGTGCTGCTCCAATTTCTATTGCATTGCTTCTGATGTATGAATGGATTATTCTCCTCATTTGCTAATTAACGCAACTGGCCTAATTCTTGAGAATAGATATTTTTGTAGTGCATAGTATGATTTTTTTAGTTACCCTCCTTATGAATAGATTTTTTGTAGTGTACAGTACAATATTTTTTCAGGGTTGCATGTTGCTTGCTACTACTACTGCTTGTACAATTGTGTTGTTTTGTAATATTTCTTAACTTATAAGAGATATGGCCACACTGAGATTTTGCTATGGGCAGGAAAGTGGATTGGACAATGCCGCTAGCTCGGATGGTGCCCCATATGGATGTCGATCATGGGCGACGTGAGGAGGGACAAGGTAGAGAAAGGGGTCTGGTTGGCGCCGCATTAGAGGTGAGAGAGGGGGCCGGGGTTGCGTCGCCGCCGAGATGCGCGAGGGGATCGGAGCTGTGCCAAGCGGATTCATCAAAGCACTTCGCTCCTGCTGCCTTTGGCTTGATGCTTAGATGGATTGATGCGTAAGTTTGAATCCTTTCATTTTTCACTTCTCTAATGGGTGGCTGATGGCCTGATGCTTTGATGGATCGATGCATGCTAGAACTGGCTGATATGTGCGTGTGTGTGCACATTTTTTTTCTTGTGATTTTTGTAGAGATTGGCTCATGCTTCTCTGCTTATGGATATCTTCTTTCTTCTGTATGTGTTTCTCACTCTGTTGCTGAATGATCTGGTGATTTTTTCTTTGTGGGCTTATCTGATGAAATTTACTGCTACTTAGATCATGCACTGACGCTGCCACCAGAAGATAGCTCATAGATGCATGTGTTTGCTTTTGAACATGGTGCGTAATCTTGTGGTTTGCCAACTGTCACCTTCAGCAATTTCAGTTCAACATGTCTTGGTTTCTGCATTCTGAGTTCAGAGTTCTACATGGTGGAATGGTTAGTATATGGGAGTTTGCATCTACAGTTGCATACTATAGTTCCATTCCGTCCTTCCTTATTCGGAGATGAACTGAACCTCTCATTTTTCATCTACTTTTGGGAGATTGTGGGGGCGGGGGGGAATCAAATGATACCACATTAGTATAGTAGAACGTACCACTTCCTCTTAAGATTTCAGAAATGACATGTCAAGGACAGGGTATAGAGCTCCGAAGAGTATTCTCCTTCTGTCATCGATTGCTAAATCAGTAATGCCCAGCGTTGTGTGCAATGGAGCCCTTACTGCTATTCACAACTGGACTCTTTATTATATTTTAATCCTTCAGATTTGTCGGGTCAGGGATCCTTCAGATTTGTCGGGTCAGGGATCCTTCAGTTTTGTTGGATCAGAAGTAAGAGCACCGGGACTTCAAGGACGATGTAGATTGTCGAAGGCTAAGTTACAGAGTGCGTGGGCAGCAGTACCAGAGCAAGAACCTCGCGCGTGACGGAGTTGCTGTGGTAAAGAAGCAAAACTCAATGACTAACTCTACAAGCTCTGGTCACTCTCTTAAACATCACTAACGTAATCATATCTCACTCCATTATGCAAATCTTATTTCTGATTTTTTTATTCCATTTCAGTTCTTGTACCTTTTTACAATGCGTTTAGTGCATATGGATGAAGTATATTGATTTATCTTCTACCTATTGTTTGCTGTGCTTTATTGGTGCTCAACGTTTTTAACAGGTTGGCATGCATATTACTAAATTTGGTCAAGCAACCCGCCAACAGATACAAAGAAGGTGAGTTTATAATGTGTAATACCCGTTTCCTTTTTCTTTTTTTCATGCAATGTGCAATACTTAAGTGGAATTCAGTTATTGATGTTTGTTTTATGTGGTTGAAAAAAGAATCTCAAATTTGGTGACCCTATGTTGCTGGTTTGGTTATGATAAATGCTTGTTGAAATGAGCCAACTGATTTTTTTCTGCTGTATGTCACCCTTGCGTGATGAAAGTTATATTGTCTAAGCGACGACTTAATTGATTATAGTTCTCTTTATCCCAGAAAGGTGCTATGCAACAATACAAAATTGCTTTTGTTTGCAGGGTTATATGTCTTCTGATCATCTTGATGGCATATATGAGGACCTGCAATACCGAACCTGGAAGTTAGTCGTTGAGGCAGTGGTCATGGTAGTGATATCTACTACCAGAACATAAACGTTCGGCCCTCCTTTTTGCCACGAAGGATTATGATCAACTGGACTTGCAGAACCAGTTAATGGCATGATGCTGGCAGTAGTAATGGAGGGTTGTGATTTCTGGATGGTAAATTCTGAATTGGAAATGATATTTTCTAATGTATTCATACAGTTAGATAATATCATATAGATTTTCTTCTCTTACCTAGAACGTCTGCCATGTAAAGCATGCTTCCCTTTGATTTGCTGTTGTGCTAGGAATAGGACGCATTGGCGTCCTCTTTTCATGAAAAACACTGACACAAAGTTTCTGGTTTCTGACGTACAAGGATTATTTACTATGAACAAATATTGCAATGTTCATTGGTAGTACTGTTTGTTGAGGCGATGCCTCTGCCACAGGTATGAAATTATCATTGGGCCTTCAACTATTTTTATTTGATGTATATGCTTCCAAAGACTACTTGTTCCAGTACTACATATTAAACAAAAACATTTTCCTTATATGCTAGAACACGGCATGGCTAATTAGTAATTGCACTACATTCCTAATAACTTCTAAACTTTTGGGAGGCATGGCAATGTTCTTTGACGTCATTGTAAGGGACGAGGACATTTTGTGAGAGAATGCCAATCTCAGCGTGTGATGATTTCTACTGAGGATGGTGGGTATGAGTCCGCTAGTGACTATGATGAGGAGACTTTGGCTCTTATTACACATGAAGAACACGGTGGAGAGGATTCTGATCATGAGACACAATACATGGCTGCTGAAGATGCTGACAGGTATGAATATTTAGTTGCTCAACGTGTTTTGAGTGTGCAGGTTACACAAGCTGAGCAAAATCAGAGGCATAATTCGTTCCATACAAAGGGAGTTGTGAAGGAACGTTTTGTTCGCGTCATCATAGATGGAGGGAGCTGCAATAACTTGGCTAGCATGGAGATGGTGGAGAAGCTATCTCTCACCACAAGACCACATTCACATCCTTACTACATCCAATGGTTCAACAATAGCGGCAAGGTTAAGGTAACATGTACTGTTCGTGTGCATTTTAGTATCTCTACATATGATGATTATGTTGATTGTGATGTGATACCTCTGCAAGCATGTTCCTTATTACTTGGTAGACCATGGCAATTTGATAAAAGATTTGTACACCATGGTAGAAACAATCAGTATACTCTTGTTCATAAGGATAAAAATATTACTTTGCTTCCTATGACTCCTGATTCCATTTTGAAAGATGATATTAATAGAGCTAATAAAGCAAAATAGGAGAAAAATAAGAGTGAAAATCAGATTGTGGCAAAAGAATTTCAGAAACAAATGAAGCCTAATAATAAACCATCTAATGTTGTTTCTGAAATTAAATTGAAAAGTGCATGTTTACTTGCCACCAAATCTGATATTGATGATCTAGATTTTAGCAAATCTGTTTGCTATGCTTTTGTGTGCAAAGAGGCATTATTTTCATTCGAGGATGTGCCTTCCTCTTTGCCTCCTGTTGTCACTAAAATTTGCAGGAGTTCGCTGACGTCTTTGCACAAGACGTGCCATAGGGATTACCACCTATTCGAGGGATTGAGCATCAAATTGACTTATTTCCCGGTGCATCATTATCCAACCGTGCACCATACCGTACCAATTCAGAGGAGACGAAGGAGATTATGCGTCAAGTATAAGAACTGCTTGACAAAGGTTATATACGTGAATCCCTTAGGCCTTGTGCTGTTCCTATCATTTTAGTGCCGAAAAAGGATGGTACGTCGCATATGTGCGTTGATTGTAGAGGCATTAATAATATTACTATTCGTTATCGTCATCCTATTCCTAGGCTAGATGATATGCTTGATGAATTGAGTGGCTCTACAATATTCTCCAAAGTTGATTTGCGTAGTGGATACCATCAAATTCGTATGAAATTGGGAGATGAATGGAAAACAGAATTTAAAACTAAGTTTGGATTATATGAGTGGTTAGTCATGCCTTTTGGGTTAACTAATGCACCTAGTACTTTCATGAGATTAAGGAATGAAGTTTTACGTGCTTTCATTGAACGATTTGTGGTAGTTTACTTTGATGACATATTGATTTATAGCAAATATTTGGAGGAACATTTGGAACATTTGCGTGTTGATTTTATTGCTCTACGTGATGCACGTTTGTTTGGTAACCTTGGAAAGTGCACCTTTTGCACCAACCGAGTATCTTTTCTTGGCTATGTTGTTACTCCGCAGGGAATTGAAGTTGATAAAGCCAAGATTGAAGCTATTGAGGGTTGGCCGCAGCCCCAAACGGTCACACAAGTGAGGAGTTTCCTTGGCCCTGCTGGATTCTTGATGCGGAGCATCCTATGGACATCACCATGTCAAGAGTCCATTTGGAAAGCGACACGTGCCACAGCAACTTCATGCATACAAAGGTGAATCATCTCCTTTACACGTGTCCCCTTGTACCTTTTGAGGATGGTATACTACTTGACGCCTCTCTCGTGTTCATAAATAGGTGTGAGCGGAGCTACACATTCATCGAGGAGGAGTCGAAGAAGAAGAGAACATCTACACCATTCAAGAGGGAAACCTGGAAGCGGAGAAGGAATCGCCAAGAAGAAGGCAGCAGCTCCCAGGCGACCCCGTGCCCACGGGCCTCCCAGGCTGGCGGTCGTGTATCGTGCCCACGGTGATGCAGAGCATCCTTCCACCATCCCCATGGACTCTACACCGACACATCAAGCCCCACGTGGACCTATGACAAGAGCTAGAGCATGTGCTTTGGAAACCGAGGTGAACTCCTTCCTACTTAGCTTGCATATGGATACAAATGGAACATTGTTGCTACCTCACCAAGATACGCTATGTCTCATTAGGTACGAAGAGGAACACCACCAAGAGGCTCAGGAGCACCCCCAAGGAGAAGAGGAACCACCCCAAGGCCACGCGAACCAAGACGGAGTGCAACACCAGCAAAACTGGAAGTCCCAGGTGACCCCGTGCGCACGGGCCCCCGAGACCCCGTGCCCACGGACTATCCAGGGAGTTGACGTTGGAGCACCCCGTGTGCACGGTCCTGTACCGTGCCCACGGACCCCCGTACGCACGGGCCCAACTTACCCCGTCTGCACGGGCCTCCCAGGATGGACGGCTGAGATCCCCAAACCGAGCACCTCTTCATCTCTTTCGACCCCAAGACTATATAAACCGTACCTAGGGCTATGTTTAGGGTTAGCAAAGTATGAGATGAGATATTTCTGATCTTTGCTCCTTCTACCTTCCCACTTGTGGAATCAAGGCCCCTTTTGGGAAGAATCCTAGTGGATTTCAAGACCTCCTCTAGGAGAAGACTATCTTCAAGACCTCCTCTCCTAGGAGTGGGAAGAACTTTCCCATTGTATCTTTCCTTTGATTGTGTTTGTGACTTGTGGATCTTGTATTGCTATTCTAGTGGATGTGTAATTGGGGAATTGTTTGAGTGATTTCCTCTTTGTGTTCTTGAGAGTTTGCCCTTTCCCCCCTCCAAGTGTGAAAAGATCCCCCTCTAGGATTTCATCCTATATCATTTTGGTATCATGAGCAAGGTTGATTCACATCTTGGACTCCCATCCCCCCATTGCTAGCTTGATTTTGTTTTTTTCATCCAAATTCAAAAATCCCCACAAAAATAGCCCAATTTTTTTTCTTGCTATGTTTTGGATCTTGTGAGATTTGGTTGTTTTGATCCACGAATTTGGAGTTTGGCAAGTGGATCTACCCATCTTCCTGCTTCCCCACCTTCCAAATCCTCGAAATTGTCCTTATCTTGGAAAATCCCCACGGATCTGGAGCTTGTCATCCGCTCCCAGCACACCCCATGCACACGGGCCCTCGAGACCCCGTGCACACGGGCCTCACTTACCCCGTGCGCACGAACCATCCAGGAACTTTCGGCCATCTTTTGTTTGCACCATTTTGCTTCCACACCAACACTCGTGTTCTTCCGCACTATTTCTCGTGGTTGTTTGAGTTTCGGACCGCGGTTTCTCTTGTGTCCTAAGGTGTTTCGGCTACTTAGGCACATTTGGACATCATCCTCACCGCCACTCGATCATCAACTCGGACACCACACCGGCTTCAACGACTTCATTCTTACCGTACGATCGGATGGTAACCGCGACGACATCTCACCCATGCTTTTGCATTGATAACTCGAGCCATTTCGCGTAGCTTACCTATCGAGACTAGCAACGTGAGAATTGTCGGGCCATGCTATTATGCACCATAGTCATCTTGTTACCATCTTAGTGCCATAAGTCTCTCCCGTGCATATCTTACATACTTGTCTCATATCATACTTGGCTCTCGCTTCAAAAAAACAAGAAAAGCTTTTAAGCAAAAGAGGAGCAACAAAGAGCTCGTAAACAATAGCATCGAGCCATTTTTCATATTATCTTCGACACCTCATACGTAGCATAGTTGGGATTGAAGACGGCACGTTTCTCTTATAGGTTGGTGCACATGCGTATCTAGCCCATTTGAGCAATCGAGCTAGCGTCTCTCTAGTATTTGCACAACAAGAGCATTTTCCGTGGTTGCACATTTTGAGCTCACCCCTTGGTTGTGTGGATCCCATCTATCTTCCGTGTGTGTGTTCCTAGTGATATCATTGGGTTTGATCTACTTGTTTTTACTTGCATTTTTGTGAATCTTCTCAACCTTATCGATATCTTGACTAACATTTGCTTGAAATTTTTGCCACCATCCTAACCGAGCTCCTCCATAAGCCTTTTACTTGTAGGTGTGAGAAACAATTCCCGGTACCAATTCCCCTATTATAGCATCGTGAGATCGTACTTGTTACATCCACAATCTTCGGAAAAGGTAACTTTGGTTTTGTTCTCTCATTTTTCCTACTCACCACCACTTTCTCATGATGGATAGGACGATTTCTTATACCAATCCACTCTTCCTAGAGCAAGATAGCGACATTACAAACTTCGTCACCAAGTCGCAACTCTTTGGCGCACATAGAGCTTTGCATGAAGAACAACTTGCTTTGGGCGACCGCATAGACAATTTTGCCACCGACCTACGACAATCCGAGCAACGTACAAGGGACTACTTCGACACATCATTGAGTTCCCTCGAACATCAAACACTCTTCGTCGAGCCGCGCGCACCGACTGTCAAGCAAGCCTCAATCCCCTACGAGACACCGACTCTCAAGAGCGCCGACAACGTCAAACTCAAGAGGCCTTTGCACTAGCACGAGAACGGCAATGACAACGCCAACATGAAGAGGAAGAACGCGCGCGTCTACACCAACATGCACAAGATGACGAGACACAATATCAAGAACAACATCTCCGTGACGAGCAAGCACTTGCGGCACAACAAGCTCTACGCGATTCGAGTCGAGCGGTTGCCGACCGAGGACGTCAAGCCCGTGAACAAGAGGAAGCACTTCACGAAGAAATTCAAGAACAAAGATTTCAAGCTTGCGTGCATCGTCAAGTTCCTCCTCGATCTCGCGAAGCTCCCCCACAAGCTCGCCAACACCATCAAGTTCATCGAGAGCATGAAGACAATGGAAATCCTCCATGACAAGAGCAACATGAGGTTGAAAACCCTCCACGTCAAGAGCACCTGATGAGGACATCAAATACCATTGTTACACCCACAGCCCCTACTGCTATACATACTGGACCAATTACTAGAGCTTGCGCACGCCAATTGAATTATCAGGTACTTTCGTTTCTTGGTAACGATTCTAATGTTCATGAGAATATGATGCTGCCTAAATTGGATACATTTGTTTTGCTTACAAATGAAGGGCCTAGCTTGGACAAGAAAGATGAACCTTGGAACAAGTTCAAGCGTGGAGATGATGGCATGCGCAAGGGGATCCAAAACGGAGTTACAAGTGATGATTTCAGGACTTTGAAGCCACCATAAGGAGTCCATGAAGCCTTGGACGAAATATACAAGATGCCACTTCATAAATTTCGTCCAAAGACTATTTTAGGTGCTGCGTCACCTTATTATTGGGACAGGCCCATGAACTTTCGAAATACTTAAGTATAGGCTGTTTTTAGAGTCCGTATGTGTGGGGAAACAAGAGTTAGGGTTGGTTTGGGACCCCTCCTCCAAGGGCCACGAAATTCCCCCCTCTTCCTCCATATATACAGCCCTTAGGGCGTCGTTTAGACTTTGGGTTTTGTTTAGATTAAAAGTTCGCCATAGCTGCAACTTCGCGTACTTCGTTTGTGTCCAACGACCAGACCAAGACGTCACAGAACCCCACCTTGATCAATAAAGCTTTCATCTTATATTCACAATATCCAGATTGCAATCTCAGTTTCTTGCTTGTTCTTCGTTTGCTCGCAGGAAACAGACCCTCGTGGTCAGGTTGATCGTGCTCCAGCGTGGTCAATAACCCCTCGGAAGTTGGTTTAGCGATTGCTAAGGCGCGATGTCTCGCACGTTCGTAGTCGGCTCGTCAAGGTCGACTCCCACAGAAACGATAGCCACTATCTCATCGACACATTGGGACACCTTTGCCTCTATCAAGTGGTATCAGATTTTCAGGTTGCTCGGTGAGATTTTACAGTTTTTCGTAGTTTAGATCGAGTCTGTTCTTCATACCTACAGTCCATGAAAAAGCCAAAAAAATTAGGGTTAGTTCATCATATTCTAACCAACCTGATCCTTTGCATAATCTTTTTAGGGTTTTGCATTATTGAGTTTGTGGTTGCATCATCGTGTCTAGTTGCTGGTCTTAGTGTCTAGTCCTTTAGAGTTTCGAGTTCTGTTCACAAGTAGTCACGCCGCCACCGCATCATCATCATCACCGCTGCCATATACCACCACCATCATCGCCGCTGCCATATACCACATATCCACCGCCATCACGCCAATCCGAGTGCACCTGCAACATATATACGCCACCAGTCCGAGTTCCACCAGATTCATCGCCGCCATCAGTCTGAGTTCCACCAGATTCGTCTCTGTCACCAGTCCGAGTCCAATATTTTGTTACTCTGTTTTGGATTTCCATATCACACGATACTCCGAGTCGTGACAGAGTAGGACTCCTGAACTTTCGTGCTACCCGCAGAGGAAAAATAGTTCCAAACTCAAAAAAACTAAGTCCAGAAAATTCTGGCTAGGCAGTTCTTAGACCATTTGTAGACTTTTTCGAAAAAAAATTGTTGCGGAGCAAAAAAAGAGGAAAAAAAAGTGAAAAAAAATTAAAATAAATTCAGAGAGTGCTCCTCCCTTGTTTACGTGTGGCGCTGTGATTTTGTTCGTGTTCTAGGCTCGCGTCTCTAGTACGGTCTAGCCTAGGACCAGCACAGTACCGTCATTGAGCGTTTATTCAACTTTGCATCTCTGAATTGATTATTGTTGACCCTTTTTTCTACCATATTATAAGCCTTCCCAGCTCCACATACATCTATGTTGTGCGTTTGACTCTCCCTGGTAATCGCTCTATCCAAGCTTTGAGAGTTTTGACTATGACGGTTGCCAGTCACCGCCTGCTGCTGGGTAAGAACTGGTAAGAATTTGAGATTTGCTTGACGGATTTGTGACATCCAACACCACCTCTTGTAAGTAGTCTGTAGGATCATATTCTTGTGTGTTTCTATTGCTGCTAACCATGGCAGGATCACAAGCCGATGAGACTGACTGGGAGAACATGACGAATAAGGAGTTGCATGATAAATTTCAGCAAATGATGAGTGGACAGGTGCAAGATGTGCTAAACGGATTTGAAGAGGCCATGGAGAAGATAGATGGCATGGAGAAGACGTTCGAAACAAAGCGCGATAACAAGTTTAATGAATTTCTCGCGCGTCTTCCACCACCACCACCGGCTTCCCCTAACGCACCTCTACAACGACAACAACAACGTCGCTTTCCAAATCAAGTAGGATGAGCACAACGCGTTCCCATTGACCCTGGGCAAAATTTTGGTGCCGCTGTTGATGCTTCTGCCGCTCCTGCTACTACTGTAGAGGTGGAGGACCATTACGAGGATGAGGTTGACCAAAATCAGAACTATGTGCAACCACCAGCACCAGCACCACCAGGTCGTCCTCATGCATATCATCGCAACGGTAGGGCTGCACCACCACCTAAGGTACATGACCATCTTCCTAAACTAAAATTGAATATTTCACCATTTGAGGGTAGATATGTTCTTGATATATACCTTACATGGGAGTTAGAAACTGAACAACGATTTACATGTTTACAATATCCTGAAGAGAGACGTGTTCCTACTGCTGTTTGTGCTTTCACTAGCTTTGCATGTGTTTGGTGGTCTGAACATTGTAGATTATATCCTATTCCAGCTACTTGGGCTGCTTTGAAAACTGCTATGCGTACTCGTTGGGTTCCACCATATTATCAACGTGAATTACTTCAAAAATTGCAGCGCTTAAGACAAGGAAAAAAATTATGTAGAAGAATATTATCAGGAATTACAAACTGGCATGATTAGATGTGGTATTGTTGAGGAGAATGAATCTATGCTTGCACATTTTATGGGTGGATTAAATAGAGAGATTCAGACCATTCTAGAGTATAAGGAATATACTAATATCACTCGTTTATTCCATCTTGCTTGTAAAGCTGAATGTGAAGTGCAGGATCGACAGGCATTGGCGCGAACTAACTTTTCTGCAGGTCGATCTTCATCATGGACACCACGTGCATCCTCTACTTCCACTCCACCAGCACCTCCATCAGGTGCCACCTCCAGCCGTGATACAAGAAAGCAGGCACAACCACCACTATCTGCCATGAGCACACCTGCCGGACCTGCGCAGAGCTCTTCTTCCTCCATGGCATCAACAGGGCACACAAGTGATATTATTTGTCGTCGTTGTAAGGGAAGAGGACATTTTGCGAAAGAATGCCAATCTCAGCGCGTGATGATTGCTACTGAGGATGGTGGGTATGAGTCCACTAGTGACTATGATGAGGTGACTTTGGCTCTTATTACACATGAAGAACACGGTGGAGAGGATTTTGATCATGAGACGCAAATACATGGCTGCGGAAGATGCTGACAGGTATGAATGTTTAGTTGCTCAACGTGTTTTGAGTGTGCAGGTTACACAAGCTGAGCAAAATCAGAGGCATAATTTGTTCCATACAAAGGGAGTTGTGAAGGAACGTTCTATTCGCGTCATCATAGATGGAGGGAGCTGCAATAACTTGGCTAGCATGGAGATGGTGGAGAAGCTATCTCTCACCACAAGACCACATCCATATCCTTACTACATCCAATGGTTCAACAAAAGCGGCAAGGTTAAGGTGACACGTACTGCTCATGTGCATTTTAGTATCTCTACATATGCTGATTATGTTGATTGTGATGTGGTACCTATGCAAGCATGTTCCTTATTACTTGGTAGACCATGCCAATTTGATAAAAATTCTGTACACCATGGTAGAAACAATCAGTATACTCTTGTTCATAAGGATAAAAATATTACTTTGCTTCCTATGACTCCTTAATCCATTTTGAAAGATGATATAAATAGAGCTAATAAAGCAAAACAGGAGAAAAATAAGAGTGAAAATCAGATTGTGGCAAAAGAATTTGAACAACAAATGAAACCTAATAATAAACCATCTAGTGTTGCTTCTGAAATTAAATAGAAAATTGCATGTTCACTTACCACCAAATCTGATATTGATGAACTAGATTTTAGCAAATCTGTTTGCTATGCTTTTGTGTGCAAAGAGGCACTATTTTCATTCGAGGACGTGCCTTCCTCTTTGCCTCCTGCTGTCACTAACATTTTGCAGGAGTTCGCTGACGTCTTTCCACAAGACGTGCCATCGGGATTACCACCTATTCGAGGGATTTAACATCAAATTGACTTAATCCCCGGTGCATCATTACCAAGCCATGCACCATACTGTACCAATCCAGAGGAGACGAAGGAGATTATGCGTCAAGTACAAGAACTGCTCGACAAAGGTTATATACGCGAATCCCTTAGTCCTTGTGCTGTTCCTATCATTTTAGTGCCGAAAAAGGATGGTACGTCGCGTATGTGCATTGATTGTAGAGGCATTAATAATATTACTATTCGTTATCGTCATCCTATTCCTAGGCTAGATGATATGCTTGATGAATTGAGTGGCTCTACAATATTCTCCAAAGTTGATTTGCGTAGTGGATACCATCAAATTCGTATGAAATTGGCAGATGAATGGAAAATAGCATTTAATAACTAAGTTTGGATTATATGAGTGGTTAGTCATGCCTTTTGGGTTAACTAATGCACCTAGTACTTTCATGAGGTTAATGAACGAAGTTTTACGTGCTTTCATTAGACGATTTGTGGTAGTTTACTTTGATGACATATTGATCTATAGCAAATCTTTGGAGGAACATTTGGAACATTTACGTGCTGTTTTTATTGCTCTCTACGATGCACGTTTGTTTGGTAACCTCGGAAAGTGCACCTTTTGCACCGACCGAGTATCTTTTCTTGGCTATGTTGTTACTCCACAGGGAATTCAAGTTGATAAAGGCAAGATTGAAGCTATTGAGAGTTGGCCCCTGTTGCATACTTTTCTGAAAAATTGAGTGGGCCTAGTCTGAACTATTCTACTTATGATAAAGAATTATATGCTCTTGTTCGGACCTTAGAAACATGGCAACATTATTTATGGCCCAAGGAATTTGTTATACATTCTGATCATGAATCTTTGAAACACATTAAAAGTCAAGCAAAACTGAACCGTAGACATGCTAAATGGGTTGAATTCATTGAGACTTTCCCTTATGTGATTAAACACAAGAAGGGTAAAGAAAATGTTATTGCTGATGCCTTGTCTCGTCGTTATACTATGCTTTCACAACTTGACTTTAAAATATTTGGTTTGGAGACCATCAAGGATCAATATGTTAATGATGCTGAATTTAAAGATGTATTGCAGAATTGTAAGGGAGAACTTGGAACAAGTTCGTTCTTAACGATGGATTTGTGTTTCGTGCTAACAAGCTATGCATTCCAGCTAGCTCCGTTCGTCTTTTGTTGTTGCAGGAGGCGCATGGAGGAGGATTAATGGGACACTTTGGCGTCAAGAAGACGGAGGATATACTTGCTACACATTTCTTTTGGCCAAAGATGAGACGGGATGTTGAGCGTTTTGTTGCTCGCTGCACTACATGTCAAAGAGCTAAGTCACGACTCAATCCTCATGGTTTATATATGCCTTTGCCTGTACCTAGTGTTCCTTGGGAGGATATATCTATGGACTTTGTTTTAGGTTTACCTCGAACAAAGAAGGGGAGGGATAGCATATTTGTTGTCGTGGATAGGTTCTCGAAAATGGCACACTTTATACCATGTCATAAAAGCGATGATGCTGTTAATGTTGCTGATTTGTTCTTTCGTGAAATTATTCGCTTACATGGTGTGCCAAATACTATTGTTTCAGATCGTGATACTAAATTTCTTAGCCACTTTTGGAGATGTTTATGGGCTAAGTTGGGGACTAAGCTGCTTTTTAGTACTACTTGTCACCCCCAAACTGATGGACAAACTGAAGTAGTCAATAGAACATTGTCTACTATGCTTAGGGCTGTTTTGAAGAATAACAAGAAAATGTGGGAAGAATGCTTGCCTCATATTGAATTTGCTTATAATCGTTCATTGCATTCTACTACTAAGATGTGCCCTTTTGAAATTGTGTATGGTTTCCTACCTCGTGCACCTATTGATTTGTTGCCTCTTCCATCTTCGGAGAAGGTTAATTTTGATGCTAAAGAACATGCTGATTTGATTTTTAAAATGCATGAGTTAACTAAGGAAAACATTGAGCGTATGAATGCTAAATATAAACTTGCTGGAGATAAGGGTAGAAAACATGTTGTGTTTGCACCTGGAGATCTTGTTTGGTTACATTTGCGTAAGGATAGATTTCCTAATTTGCGCAAATCAAAGCTAATGCCACGTGCTGATGGTCCTTTTAAGGTGTTAGAGAAAATAAATGATAATGCATATAAACATGAGCTGCCTGCAGATTTTGGGGTTAGTCCCACTTTTAACATTGCAGATTTGAAGCCTTATTTGGGAAGAGAAGAACGAATACCGAATGTACCTCGACCGAAGTTGAAAGTGGATCAATGATCACTCCAATGTGGACAAGGAAATAGCACAATTTGATGAGGACATCAATACCATTGTTACACCCACAGCCCCTACTGTTACATATACTGGACCAATTACTAGAGCTCACGCAAGCCAATTGAATTATCAGGTATTTTCGTTTCTTGGTAACGATTCTAATGTTCATAAGAATATGATGCTACCTAAATTGGATACATTTGTTTTGCTTACAAATGAAGGGCCTAGCTTGGACAAGAAAGATGAACCTTGGAACAAGTTCAAGCATGGAGATGATGGCATGCGCAAGGGGATCCAGAATGGAGTTACAAGTGATGATTTCAGGACTTTGAAGCCACCATAATGAGTGCATGAAGCCTTGGACGAAATATACAAGATGCCACTTCATAAATTTCATCCAAAGACTATTTTAGGTGCTGCGTCACCTTATTATTGGGCCGATAGCCACCATCTTGGACGAAGTATAGGCTGTTTTTAGAGTCCGTATGTGTGGGGAAACAAGAGTTAGGGTTGGTTTGGGACCCCTCCTCCAAGGGCCACGAAATCCCCCCTCTTCCTCCATATATACAGCCCTTAGGGCGTCGTTTAGACTTTGGGTTTTGTTTAGATTAAAAGTTCGCCATAGCTGCAACTTCGCGTACTTCGCTTGTGTCCAACGTCCAGACCAAGACGTCACAGAACCCCACCTTTATCAATAAAGCTTTCATCTTATATTCGCAATATCCAGATTGCAATCTCAGTTTCTTGCTTGTTCTTCGTTTGTTCGCAGGAAATAGACCCTCGTGGTCAGGTTGATCATGCTCCGGCATGGTCAATAACCCCTCGGAAATTGGTTTAGCGATTGCTAAGGCGCGACGTCTCGCATGTTCGTAGTCGGATCATCAAGGTTGACTCCCACAGAAATGATAGCCACCATCTCATCAAAACATAGGGACACCTTTGCCTCTATCAGCACCACGAGTTGAACAATCATCTACAACATGGGCGTCATCATCCCCGACCCCAATACAATAAAGAGCAACGCTATGGCAAGCTCAAGTTCACCATGCCCAAGTTCAACGGAAGCAACGATCCCACAGAGTACCTTTCATGGGCATTGAAAGTTGACAAGATATTCCATTTGCACAATTATGAAGAAGAGAAGAAGATCGCGATGGCATCCCTTGAGTTCCAAGACTATGTCCCTATTTTGTGGGAACAAGTCATTGAGCGCCGAGAGGCAAGAGGTGATCCACCCATCACTACTTGTGCACAAATGAAGGATGTCATGAGAGCACGCTTCGTTCCTACCTACTACAACCGCGACCTCTTCAAGAAACTCCAACAACTCAAGCAAGGAACCAAGAGAGTTGAAGAATATTACAAGGAGATGGATATTACAATGATAAGAGCTAATGTCACGAAGATGATGAGCAAACAATGTCACGCTTCTTGAATGGCCTCAACCATCCCATCAAGAAGATCGCCGACTTCCAACCATACTCAAATCTCATCGAGCTAGTGCACCAAGCCACCAAAGCGGAACGCAAAGTGCAAGATGATTTCAAATATGTCAAGTACTCGTCCAAGACCTATGGCTCCTCTTATCAAGCTCCCGCGACTTTGGCACCTCCTACCTCAACTAGAGAATCACCAAGTACCGGCGATAAGTCAAGTTCCAAGAAAGCTTCGTCAACTACAAGCCATCCTCCTACGAGAAACTTCAAGCCGAGAGCTTCATCATCATCAACCCCAACCGATGAGACCATCAAGACGAGTTCCTGCAAGTGTTTCACTTGCGGAGGCCGAGGCCACAAGTCCTACGAATGCACCAACAAGCGACCCATGGTCTTCAACGACGATGGCACTTATGACTCCATCAGCGAAGGCGAAATGGAAGCCCTCGAGCAAGTCGCCATGCACCGCAAAGTGAACAATGAAGAAGAACAAGTCTTTTGTGATGAAGACTCAAGTCCCGCACTTGTTGTCTCCAAAGTCTTGACTCTCCAACATCACCAAGAAGAAGACCAACGA
>NW_024110845.1:0-8629 GCF_003073215.2 Triticum urartu
CGGTCGCTGCACAAGGTAGGGTGTGCGCCCGGGGGGGGGGGGAGGTAGGGCGCGCCCCCACCGTCGTGGATGGCCCGGGACTCTTGTGGACCAACTCTTTTACTCCGGGGGCTTATTTTGGTCCATAAAATATCATCAAAAATTGGCACGTTAATTGGACTCCGTTTGGTATTCCTTTTCTGTAAAACTCGAAAACAAGGAAAAATAGAAACTGGCACTGGGCTCTAGGTTAATAGGTTAGTCCCAAAAATCATATAAAATAGCATATAAATGCATATAAAACATCCAATGTTGATAATAGGCGGGATCTGGTGGCCTCAGAATGGTGAGAACCAGCAGTAGTGTTCGGCCATCAGATCCGGTGGAAGCTCATCTTGGGGCGGCAGCAGAGATAGCCACGCTGATTCGGTCGGTTCCTCTCTTGCAAGTTGCAACTCCAGCCAGTTCCTCTCCTCCTCTCGTTCTCATGTTGTATGTATTCATGTTCAGGTTGCACGAACTATTTGCAGCTCACACGGGAGCCGACCTCGAGTTTGACTAGAGCCAGAGGTGTTGGACTGCGCAAGGTCCGCACCCCCGCATCAACAACCTGGACATCCGTGTCCGGCGTCATGGACGAGCTGCAACTGGACGACCAGAATCTTGTCTTCCTCTATAATGAGCTAGATGATGTCAAATGACTGCCAATGGTGGCCTCATCGCTGGTGCCATCTTGGTAAGGATTTTTTGATGTGCACAGCTAGCGTACATTCACTTGTAGGGGTCTGTGTGAATGTCACTTATGATTTTTGTCCTCTGAACTCAGAAAATATTACTAGAATGTACGGCCATTTTGTTTGCTCAGGTTTGGCATTGTGCATGTGTTCTCCGTACTTAGATTTGTAAGAGCATTCACATTTACGGGCCTTCCTTTTTTAGTCTTGGAGATGCACACTAGGAGATTGCTTGATTTAACTACATATGAATAAAACTAAATGTCAGGATCAGCTTGCTAAACGTAAATGTCATATCAAACAGAAGTACATTAGCATTTGTGCTGTCTTTTTTAGCCACTATCAAATTATTTATGAAGCCTGCAACTATTGTACAATATAACATTATCTGTGATTTAGTTGCGGGAAATCCTAGACCTGTAGACACATGCGTTGAAACCTACATGGTAATGTCAAATATTCTATATAACATACTCCCTCTGTTCACTTTTATAAGACCTTGAAGACATTTCAGACAATGTACAAAACAACTCATTTGAAGTTGTCTGAAATGACTTACAAAAGTGAACGGAGGGAGTAGTTAAATAGTGCTTTGACTATCAGAAATGTACTTCAAACATCCATACTATAGTAAGGGAGCTTGTGCTTAGGTGCCAGTTTTCTTGTGGCACTAAGAGTATAGGGTTCCAGTTCACATTATGTATTCCTTCTAGGGATGGCATTTCTTTCATTTACCTCTTTTATTATCTGCTTTTTCATGTGACATCTTGCTCCCATACATTCAATTACTTTGCATGCTAGATATCAATATTTTGCTACTTCAGTTTATATTCGCAAAGTTATGTCAACATTTAGAATAGAAGGATATAAATGTAGTAATGTTCCTTTTTTCTTTCCATGTATTAATTTTGAGATGCTACTCGTCTTACGTGTTTCAACTTTTCCATTCATTTCCTAATTTGACAACTACTCTTACCAATTCTTAGCGAGAGGGAAGCAACATTGGAGGCAGTCCGAACCGTGAGAATGATCACGATGCTAATGAGAACATGGATGATATCTACGGCACGAGGAGATGATACATATAGCGATAAACGTTTTAACCCATATAGTGATGAGCATTATGATCACTATAGAGATGATGGTGATGAGTCGAATGAGCTGCATAGTCGTGCAACAAAGTGAAGTTCCGAAATTTATGACAATTTAGGTTATGCAAACAGTTCAGACCATTGTATGGAGTATTTTGTTTGGCATTATGATCTATGTATTCTGGATGAAAGATATTAGGCTTTTCATGATATATGTGTATGCACTTGGTCACAAGTCTTGGTAAATATAATACATGTTATTTGGTCATGTGTGTTTGTGTATGTATTAGAAATGCCAACAATTAAAAATATTCTCATGCTGAATCACACTTTTATGTTATGCAACACCACTTGGTGAAAGCAAATCATGAGAGGTTAATAATAGCCGATGACCGGGATTTAGATTGTCGATGATTTCCTAATTTGACGATGTTGTTGAATTCCCGAAGGGGTGTATCCACCATTAGTAATCATATTAACCAACGGCTTGACATTCCTCTTGGTCATTAATTATCCCAATGGGTCAAATAAACCGTTGGCTATTACAAAAAGCGACAGGAAGCAAGCACCGTCGGAAATTAAATAACCGACGGGGGACCTTCGGCTATGAGTTTCATCATGTAATGTGAGTAGGGTGTTGGCCAAAACATGGTCGACAGCTCACCATCGGCTTTATAACCGTTGGCCATGCAATTATCCGACAGTACCGTCAGTTATTAGTGCATTGGCCGATGAAGAATAGCCGACGGGAGATGGCCGACGGTGTACCGTCGGTTATAACTTTACCCGGCGGTGAGCTTAAATAATCGAGGGTAATTGCACCCTCGGTTATAATGGGATATCTAGTAGTGATGTCAATTGGACTCCGTTTGATATTCCTTTTCTGTAAAACTCAAAAACAAGGAAAAACAGAAACTGGCACTGGGCTCTAGGTTAATAGGTTAGTCCCAAAAATCATATAAAATAGCATATAAATGCATATAAAACATCCAAGGTTGATAATATAATAGCATGGAACAATCAAAAATTATAGATACGTTGGAGACGTATCACTGATCATGCTACTATTAAATATCTTATGGAAAAGAAAGATGCTAAACCTAGACTTATTACATGGGTTCTCCTACTACAAGAATTTGATTTGCATATTATTGATAGAAAAGGAGCTGAGAACCCCGTTACGGACAACTTGTCTAAGTTAGAGAATGTTCTTGATGACCCACTACCTATTGATGATAGCTTTCCTGTTGAACAAATAGCTATCATAAATGCTTCTTGTACTGCTCCATGGTATGCTGATTATGCCAATTACATTGTTGCTAAATTTATACCACCTAGTTTCTCATACCAGCAAAAGAAAAAAGTTTTTCTATGATTTAAGACATTACTTCTGGGATGACCCACACCTTTATAAAGGAGTAGATGGTGTTATTAGACATTGTGTACTTGAGCATGAATAGGAACAGATCCTACGCAAGTGTCAGTCCGAGGCTTACGGAGGACACCATACTGGAGATAGAACTGCACATAAGGTATTGCAATCTGGTTTTTATTGGCCTACTCTCTTCAAAGATGCCCGTAAGTTTGTCTTGTCTTGTGATGAATGTCGAAGAATTGGTAATATTAGTAGACGTCAAGAAATGCCTATGAATTATTCACTTGTTATTGAACCATTTGATGTTTGGGGCTTTGATTATATGGGACTGTTTCCTTCCTCTAATGGGTATACACATATTTTAGTTGATGTTGATTACGTTACTAAGTGGGTAGAAGCTATTCCAACTAGTAGTGCTGATCATAACACCTCTATTAAGATGCTTAAATAAGTTATTTTTCTGAGGTTTAGAGTCCCTAGATACTTAATGACTGATGGTGGCTCACATTTTATTCATGGTGCTCTTCATAAAATGCTTGCTAAGTATGATGTTAATCATAGAATTGCATCTCCATATCATCCATGGTCTAGTGGTCAAGTAGAACTGAGCAATAGAGAGCTTAAATTAATTTTGCGAAAGACTATAAATATATCTAGAAAGAATTGGTCCAAAAAACTTGATGATGCATTATGGGCCTATAGAACTGTATATAAAAATCCTATGGGTATGTCTCCATATAAAATGGTTTATGGAAAAGCATGTCACTTACCTCTCGAACTAGAACATAAGGCATATTGGGCCATTAAAGAGCTCAATTATGATTTCAAACTTGCCGGTGAGAAGAGACTATTTGACATTAGCTCACTTGATGAGTGGAGAACCCAGGCCTATGAGAATGCCAAACTGTTTAAAGAAAAAGTTAAAAGATGGCATGACAAAAGGATACAAAAACGTGAGTTTAATGAGGGTGATTACGTATTGTTATACAACTCTCGTTTAAGATTTTTTGCAGGAAAACTCCTCTCTAAATGGGAAGGTCCTTACGTTATCGAAGAGGTCTATCGTTCCGGTGCCATAAAAATCAACAACTTCGAAGGCACAAATCCGAGGGTGGTGAACGGTCAAAGAATCAAACATTATATCTCAGGTAATCCTATAAATATTGAAACTAATGTTATTGAAATCGTAACCTCGGAGGAGTATATAAGGGACACCTTCCAGAACGTTTCAGCCTCTGAAAAGGAAGAGGTATGTGGTACGGTAAGTTAACCGACTCCAAAACAGTTCTAATAGCAATTTTCCTCCGTTTTGGAATATTTAAGAAAATAGGAAAATAAGAAGCAGTCCGGAAAGGACATGAGGCATCCACGAGGGTGGAGGGCGCGCCTTACCCCCTGGGTGCGCCCCCTGCCTCGTGGGCACCTCGTGTGCCCTCCGGACTCTGTTTCTTGCATGATACTTCTTTTGGTCGGTAAAAATTCATTATATAATCTCCCGAAGGTTTTGACCACCATACCACACAAATATACTCTGTTTTTGTTTTGAGCTCTTTCTGCTGTAGATTTAGATCAAGATGTCTTCTCAAGAGTCAATTGGGGAGAGCCGGGTATCCCACCCGACACCGGGACCAGGAGCAAACAGTGATGATGACCACTTTGGGCCATCAACGGAGGAAGAGATGGAGGCCGAATTGAAAAGGATAGATGCCATGGAAGAGGATCAAGAAGTTACTTCTCGTTTCCGAGCCGGATTCACGATGTGGGAACTACAGAGCTCGGGTATTCCAAACTCAGTCATCCCTTCCAATGTTAGATTTCTTTCTTATGAAAATATGAAAAAGAGTGTTACTTGTTCCCCCGCAGCTATGCAACATCCATGGGTGAAAGGAGCTTTAGCCGTCATGGGCAAGCTCCGTAAGGAAATAATGGACTTCAAGCAGCAAGTCAATAAGCTCGAGGAAGAGAATCGTATCCTGAGGGGCATCATCGCCAAGAATATCACGTCACCACCTCCGAAGAAAGAGACATAAATACATGGGTATGGGTACTCCCCTTGTCAACTGCCAAGATTGGGGGAGTGCCCCGGTATCTCTTATGGAGAGTAATGACTGATACGTCTCCAACGTATCTATAATTTTTTATTGTTCCATGCTATTATATTATCTATTTTGGATGTTTAATGGGCTTTACTATGCACTTTTATGTTATTTTTGGGACTAACCTATTAACCGAAAGCCCAGTGCAAATTGCTTTTTTTTTGCCTATTCCAGTGTTTCGCAGAAAAGGAATATCAAACGGAACGAAACCTTCGCGAGGATCTTTTTTGGAACAGATGCAATCCAGGAGACTTGGAGTGGACGTCAAGGAAGCAACGAGGAAGCCACGAGGAAGGAGGGCGCGCCCATGGGGGCCAGGCGCGCCCCCCACCCTCGTGGGACCCTCGCAGCTCCACCGACCTACTTCTTTTGCCTATATATACTCTTATACCCTTAAACCATCAGGGAGAGCCACGAAACACCTTTTCCACCGCTGCAACCTTCTGTACCCGTGAGATCCCATCTTGGGGCCTTCTACGGTGCTCTGCCGGAGGGGGATTCGATCATGGAGGGCTTCTACATCAACACCATAGCCTCCCCGATGATGTGTGAGTAGTTTACCACAGACCTTCGGGTCCATAGTTATTAGCTAGATGGCTTCTTCTCTCTCTTTGGGTCTCAATACAAAGTTCTCCTCGATCTTCTTGGACATCTATTCGATGTAATTCTTTTTGCGGTCTGTTTGTTGAGATTCGGTGAATTGTGGATTTATGATCATGATTATCTATGAACAATATTTGATTCGTCTCTGAATTCTTATATGCATGATTTAATATCTTTGCAAGTCTCTTCGAATTATCAGTTTGGTTTGGCCTACTAGATTGATCTTTCTTGCAATGGGAGAAGTGCTTAGCTTTGGGCCAACCTTGCGGTGTCCTTTCCCAGTGACAGCAGGGGCAGCAAGGCACGTATTGTATTGTTGCCATCGAGGGTAAAAAGATGGGGTTTATATCATATTGCTTGAGTTTATCCCTCTGCATCATGTCATCTTGCCTAATGCATTACTCTGTTCTTATGAACTTAATACTCTAGATGCATGGTGGAGCGGTCGATGTGTGGAGTAATAGTAGTAGATGCAGAATCATTTCAGTCTACTTGTCACGGGCGTGATGCCTATGTTTATGATCATGCCTAGATATTCTCATAACTATGCGCTTTTCTATCAATTGCTCGACAATAATTTGTTCACCCACCGTAATATTTGCTATCTTGAGAGAAGCCACTAGTGAAACCTATGACCCCCGGGTCTATTTTACATCATATTAGTCTCCCATCAACTAGCTATCTCTGTCGCCATTTACTTTGCAATCTTTACTTTCCAATCTATACAACAAAAATACCAAAAATATTGATCTTATTATCTGTATCGGATCTCACTTTTGCAAATGGCCGTGAAGGGATTGACAACCCCTTTATCGCATTGGTTGCGAGGCTCTTGATTGTTTGTGCAGGTACTAGGCGACTTGCCTGTAGTCTCCTACTAGATTGATACCTTGGTTCTCAAAAACTGAGGGAAATACTTACGCTACTTTGCTGCATCACCCTTTCCTCTTCAAGGGAAAACCAACACATGCTCAAGAGGTAGCAAGAAGGATTTCTGGCGCCGTTGCCGAGGAGATCTACGCCAAGTCAAGACACACCAAGTACCCATCACAAATTCTTATCCCTCGCATTACATTATTTGCCATTTGCCTCTCGTTTTCCTCTCCCCCACTTCACCTTTGCCGTTTTATTCGCCCTTTTTCCGTTCGCCTCTTTTTGCTTGCTTCTTGTTTGCTCGTGTGTTAGACCGTTTGTTTCGCCCTCATGGCGAATCCTTTATCTCTCCCTTTGTCCCCCGAGTTTGAAGTTCTTCATTTTAAACAAAGGGAGGGAGAAAATCTAAAATATGCTTGGTATAGAATTTGCAATGCTCAGAATAGATCCACTAGGAAGCAATATACTTCTATTCTTCTGCGCAATTTTTATGTAGCCATCACTCCTTGGAACAGATATATTCTTGATACCATTACTAGAGGAAATTTCTTGGGTAGACATACTTTTGATTCTTATAATGCTATGATAGATTTGTTTGGCCCACCACCTCTTTTGGTTAATGGAACTATTTTAACTTTGGAACATGTGATGCAAAGGCTTGAAATTATCGAAAATAAAGTTGCCACTGTAAAGTTGATCGAGAATTTGGATAAAAAGATCCATAATCAAATTACTCAATATGGATCTAAGGTAGGAGTTACTCAGAAATTTTTTCGAGAGAAAGAACCCATAGTTAATGAAAAGATTGGTCAAGATTCTACTAGAATTGATAAACTTGAGGATATTATGACCAACTTAGGGTATGCCTTTTCTGCCGTAAGAAACACTTCAAACCCTCCAACTACCAAAGTTGCCAAGTTTATGTATGTTCCTAAAAATAAGGGTGAATCTTATAGTAAGGAAAATGCGAATCTCAAATCAATAAGTGTTCACCCCAACTTTTTCACTATCATTAAGGAACCTTTTACTGCAAATGAATTTTTTGATTTCTTGCCTAGGAGTTTGATCATTAATAAAAATAAGGAAACTCCTAAGGGTTATAAGTGTTCAATTGAAGAATTGCCTACCAAAGATGATGATACCTGGATCAATTCTTGTTTTTATGCCTAGCTAGGGGCGTTAAACGATAACGCTTGTTGGGAGGCAACCCAATTTTATTTTTGTTTCTTGTTTTTTGTTCCTGTTTAGCAATAAATAATTCATCATGCTACTGATATGATTGTGTTTTTTGTGTTTTAATTAGTGTTTTTTCCAAGTAAAGCCTTTAGGATTTTCTTGGATGATTGTTGTTTGATCTTGCTGAAAGAAACAGAAAATATGTGCTCACGAGAATAATTTTTATTTTTTACCAGAGAGTGATAAAATGCTAATTCCAACTGCAGAAGATAAATATACAAATTATTTAGGACTTCCTAATTTCTCAGGATTTTTGGATTTACATAAGTATTCAAAACCTACAGATTACTACAGACTGTTCTGTTTTTGACAGATTCTGTTTTTCGTGTGTTGTTTGCTTATTTTGATGAATCTATGGCTAGTATCGGGGGGTATGAACCATAGAGAAGTTGGAATACAGTAGGTTTAACACCAATATAAATAAAAAATGAGTTAATTACAGTACCTTAAAGTGGTGATTTGTTTTCTTATACTAACGGAGCCCATGAGATTTTCTGTTGAGTTTTGTGTTGTGAAGTTTTCAAGTTTTGGAGTAAAGATTTGATGGATTTGGGAATAAGGAGTGGCAAGAGCCTAAGATTGGGGATTCCCAAAGCACCCCAAGGTAAAATTCAAGGACAACCAAAAGCCTAAGCTTGGGGA
>NW_024110846.1:0-50005 GCF_003073215.2 Triticum urartu
TTAACCAGATGCATGTCCTCCAGTGTTCGTAGTTATAACTAGATGGACCATGAGTTTCTCAAAATATATAGATGAACCATGGATCTAGATATCGGCAGGGATAGATTGCTTATCGTTGCCAGCCACTTCGGCGGGCTGGATCACGTGGTTAAATAGCAGTGCCCTTCTTAAATAACTAGCAAAAGCCGCAGCACTTAAACTCCAACTCACAAATACTAAAATGGGTGAGTGCATAACAAAAGCTCCCGCGAGTGCATAACATCACTAGCCCACTTTCTGTTTGACAAAGTAAATATTTTTGGAACCAAAACATTTTCAAAATTAGTGAACATATTTTTAAAACCTCAAACCTTTTTCTGAACAATGTTTCAGGATGTCAAACTTTGTTTTAAAAAATAGGAGAAAAATTGAAAACGAGAACATTATTTGAAACTACAAACAATGTTTTAAAAATACGAACATTTTCTGAAAACAGGAACAAAACTGAAAACACGGACATTTTTTGAAACTACGAGCAATTTTTTCAAAACGCAAACATTTTATGAATTCCTCAGAATGTTTGTGTTTTTTAAAATAGCTCATAATGTCAAAGCATGAACATTTTTTATAAGAGCAAACAAATTTTGAACATGAACATTTTTTTAACATTTTATTAAAATCACTATTATATTTGGAATTTCCAGAGAAATAGAAACAAAAGTTTGAAACGATGTTTTGTATTCGTGTAGAAAAAATCACCATGTTCAACGCAGGGTGTCGTAATAGGTCATAAAGCTCCGTTTCGGAGCATGTTTTTTTTCTCGACATCCGTCAATTGACCTAAATTTTTTCATTGGCTTGTATGAAGAATTCAAGGCACCGGGCCAAGGTTTTTTTGTTTTCGACAAATTTTACATTTTCTGAAGTTTTCTCGGTCAAAAAAGCGTGATAAATTGCCGGGCATGTCGCAACTTGTATATCTTGTCGAAAATCATTCAAACTTGGCATAGATTCCTACGTGTGCATGCCCACCTGCTTGCAAATGTTGGGTCATTTCAAGTGTACTAAAAAGTAGATCATGTTCAACGTAGGGTGTTCGGGTACGTTAGAAGGCTCCGTTTGAGAGCACATTGTTTTTCGGCATCCTTGAAATGGCCCTAGTTTTTCCCATGGCCTTGTATGACCAATTCAAGGCACCCTGGCAAGTTGTTTTGGTTTTTAATAATTTTTGCATTTCCTAATGTTTTCTCAGTAAAAAAGCCAATAAATGCCCGGACATGTTGCAACTTGTATACAATGTCGGAAATCGTTCAAACCTGACATAGATGCCTACCATGTGCATGCCAACCTGCTTGGAAACGTTGTGTTCATTTGAAGGATATCTAAAAATAGACCATGTTTAACGGAGGGTGTTCGGGTAGGCTAGAAAGCTCCGCCCGAGAGCACGTTATCTTTCGACATCTATGAAATGACCCCAATTTTTTTATATGATCTTGTATGACCAACTAAAGGCACCATGCCAAGTTGTTTTGTTTTTCGGTGCATTTTGCATTTTCTGAAGTTTCCGCGGCCAAAAAAGGTCAATAAATGGCCGCACGTGTCGCAACTTGCATACGGTGTTAGAAATCATTCAAAACCGACATGGGTGCCTACCACGGGCATGCCCACCTGCTCAAATAAATTGGAGTCATTTCAAGAATATCCAAAACTAGACCGTGTAGAATGAGGGTGTTCAGTTGGCCAGAAGGCTCCGTCTGAGAGCACATTGTTTCCTGACATCTTTCAAACGGCCACAATTTTTTCCATCTCCTTGTATGATCAATTCAAGGCACCATTCCATGTTGTTTGGATTTTCAACAAGTTTTACATTTTTCTAGAGTTTTTCTCATGAAAAAAGATCGATAAATGATCAGACTTGTCACAACTTGCATACGGGTCAGAAATCATTCAAACCTGGTAATGGTGCCTACCATGGGCAATGCCCACCTTCCTGCAAAAGGTTGGGGTCATTTGAAGAATGTCCAAAACTAGACCATGTTCGACAAAGGGTGTCTGGTAGGCCAGAAGGCTCCGTCATAGAGCCTATTGTTTCTCATTATCCTTAAAATAAGTTCATAGATTTGGAGAAGTTCATGAATTTAAGAAATGAAAAAGAATATGAAAATAATAAAAGAAAAAAGAAAAAACCGAAGAAAAAAATGGCCAAACAAAATCCAAAAAAAAAACAAATTGAGAGGATGCACAAAAAAAGAAGTAATTAGACACAACAAGTGAGTTGTCCTAGTTGGTTATAGTGGGTGGAAGTAATCACAAAGGTCCATAGTTTGAATCCTACTTCATGCACCTATTTTGTGAAGGTTAAAAAGGAAAAGAAAAATGGGCCAGACCTAGGTCGGAGGGGTGTGTGCGCCGGATTGTGTGAAGCTACTCCCTGTACAAGCGGGAGCGCCTAGTCACCCTTTTCTGCGGTAGTTAGTGAACGTGGCACTTGAACGCCACCTTCCATGGGCCAACCCAACTACATGAGCGATCAGTTGTTGCTTGTCAAGAGCATACGCCGGATCGCTTCTTCGTGATTCGACAAAAAAAACTTCTTCATGATTGACCAGGACGAAAAGTTGACCATTGACATATTTGACCTTTGACCGTTTGACTATGAAAAAAGGTTCATCTTTTCATGGATTCGAAAAAATTAGCGGATTTGCAAATGTTCCCAAATAAAAATACCATGAATTAAAAAATATCGCAGATTTAAAAAATCAAGGATTCAGAAAAAGGTCACGAATTCAAAAAAATGTTAAAATTATGAAAACAGTTTATTAATTTTTAAAAAATTCCATCGATTTTGAAAAAAAAATTCATCGATCTCAAATGACGTTCTTCGACTTTGAAAAAATCAATATTAAAAAATCATTGATTTTTTCAAAATGGAAACTGAAAATGTTTGCATATTGCAAAAGAAAAAGGAACAGAAAAAAGAAAACAAAACAAAAAGGAAATGAAAAAAACGAGAAAAGAAAGGATCAAGAAAAAAGGAAAATGAAAAAAAAAGAGAAAAGAAGAAAGGAACGAGAAAAAAAATATGTAAACGCAACTGCTCACGGAGGCTGGTTGGTTATCACGTCCAACTTGGTACTCCTCCAAGGTTCACAATTTTTTTACGATTAAAAATCAGAAAAAAAAGGAAAGAAAAATGGGCCAGCCCAGCTCACTGTACAGCTGTACATCGTATACGGCGAACCAAGAGTTTTTAATATATGACCATCATGCTCTTTCTTATGAAAAGGTATGTACTAATGGAAACGGTTCTTGTATTTAGGAGGTGTACCGAAGCAGAAGTGTGATTATAAATAAATTAAAAAAATTCTCAACTCTAGCAGGTTCATTAAAATAATTTTAAAGTCTCACTGAAAGTTGAGACTTTAAAATTATTTTAAAGTGCACTATAATCTTATCTTTGATATCTTAATAGGAGCCCTACACCAGCGGATTTTTCCGGCTTCTCAAGCAGCCATGTCACCCGAATTAATTTTAGGTGTGGGATCAACTTTGAATACAATCGTCTTTTCAGTGCTTGGGTTGTACGACGAAGTCAGCCTATTGAGAGCATGTGGGCTGCCTATAGCCAAGTACTAGGTCGCAGACTCCTTAATCGGCTGTATAGCTCATGGATGTCAACGGCCGCACTAGGTCGCTCACCGTCATCTTCTTGGCTGTAACTCTCATCGCCGCCGCTATCTCTTCCACTTCCGCGACCTAACCTCTTCCAGAATAATCCGCGCATATATATCAATAAACGGTTTTGCTAAAACTCAGCTAGCTGAGAAATAAATTGGTCTCATTCACATCCCTGCCCGTTTCGATCTAAAATCCTGTGCAATGTGAGCCACAATGGGCTTAACAAAACTGTTTGCAATGAATACCTAACACACACGGTGATATGAAATCCAATAATCCATGTTGCAATGAGGTATCTCATTGCATTAGGAGATTCAATAGAACCGGTGCGTGGTGTGGCACCACAGTGCAATGGGTTAGCGATCATTACAATATGATCTTCGCATCAACGACACGGGTCGATAGCGCTGGGCCAGAGCATCCTATGTCCATGTGTGATGTGTGGTTTTTGTCAAACGAGATATGTATGAGGAGATAGATAAGATAGATAGCCGCATGGGTAGTTTAAATTATGTATTCGGTTGTAACTATACTTCTTATCTCCTATACTTCTTCTCCCTCAAGTTATGTATCTCCAACAGAATTGTACGTGTATCAGGGACTCGCAATTCCCTATATAACACGTACCACGTCCCCCTCGAAGGGTAAGACGTTTCCGCATCACACATGGTATACAGAGTCTCCTCTTCCAATCTCATCTAGCCTAGCTCATCGCCATTAGTGCCCTAGCCATGTCTTCCTCCGGCTCCTCCCACCCAAACCTCAACCAACAGGTTACGGAGAAGCTCACCCGCATGAACTATGTTCTGTGGCGTGCCCAGATCGTGCCGCAGCTGCGGGGTGCTGGTGTCTTTGGCTATGCCGACGTCACCACACCGGAGCCGGCTCGACTCCTCGTCACCTAGGACAAAGACGGGAAGGAGTCCTCAATGCCCAACCCTCTCCACCCAATCTGGGTCAAGTAGGACCAGCAGGTACTTGGTTATTTGCTCAACAATCTGTCCAAAGAGGTTCTTGTGCAGGTGACCGCGATCACCACGTCGCCCGCGCTCTGGGCTGCTCTGGCGGGCATGTTTTCATCGCAGTCTCTCAGCCGGGTGAACAACATCCGCACGGCCCTCATCAACGCGCAGAAGGGGAACCAGTCCGTCGCCACCTACTTCGCCCACATGCGCGGCCTCGCGGACGAACTCGCCGCGGCCGGCAAGCCTCTGCAAGATGACGAGCTTGTCTCCTACATCCTCCATGGGCTGGACATGGACTACCAGCCCCTGGTGTTCGCCCTCAACGCCCGCATCGTGCCTGTCTCCCTCGACGAGCTCTTCTCCATGATGAGCAACTTCGACCAGCGCGTGGCGCTTTTCCAGTCCTCGGGCGGCTTCAAGTCATCGGCCAACGCCGCTTTTCGTGGCCGCGGCGGCGGCTCCTCGCATCAACGCGGATCACCTCGCAACAGGGGCAAGGCCTCGGGCGGGGGACACGGCAACAACAACTCTAGCACTCGCGGCGGCGGCGGGCGGCCCTCTTCTGGCAACAACAGGGGCCGTCGCGGTGGCTCTACCAGGTCACGGCCAGATGCACCTCGCTGCCAGATCTGTGGTAAGCTTGGGCATACGGCCAAAGACTGCTGGTATCGCTACGACGACGACGGCGACTCCTCCCAAGACGAGGACAAACTTGCTGCTGCTGCGGATGGCTCCTATGGGATCGACACCAATTGGTACGTCGACAGTGGCGCCACCAACCACATCACCAATGAACTTGAAAAGGTGACAATGAAGGAAAAGTATCGTGGCAAGGATCAAATCCACACAGCTAGTGGTGAAGGTATGAGGATTAACCACATTGGTCACTCAATTTTTCATACCCCCCGTAGAAAAATTCTTCTTAAGAAAATCTTGCATGCTCCTAGTGCCAATAAAAGCCTTCTTTCTGTTCATAGAATTGCTCTTGATAATCACGTTTTTCTCGAATTTCATCTATATTTCTTTTTGATCAAGGATCAGGCCACGAAGAGAATCCTCTATCGAGGTAGATGTGTTCGAGGGCTTTACCCATTGATTCCGGAGCGCACAAGATTCAATAAACAGGCTTTTGGTGTTGTCAAACTCTCGTCAACACGATGGCACGATCGTTTAGGACATGCTTCTTTTGCTTTAGTTGAAAAACTTAGGAAAAATAAGCTCCCGTATGTTGGTGAGCGCAATGTTGAAACTATTTGTAATTCTTGTCAGCGAGCTAAAAGTCATCAACTCCCCTATCCAATTTCTACTAGTGTGTCTACTCAACCATTGCAATTGATTTTTTCTGATGTTTGGGGACCGGCCCCTAGCTTTGTTGGTCGGCACACTTACTACGTAAGCTTTATTAATGACTATAGCAAGTTTTTCTGGATCTATCTTCTTAAGAAAAGATCCGATGTTTTCCAAGTGTTTAAAAACTTTCAAGCACTTGTTGAGCGTAAATTTGATTCCAAAATCATCGCTGTCTAATCCGATTGGGGAGGGGAATACGAGAAGTTGAACTCCTTCTTCCAAACCCTTGGCATCTCACACCATGTGTCATGCCCTCACGCTCACCAACAGAATGGCTCAGCTGAGCGCAAACACCGTCACATTGTTGAAGTTGGTCTTGCTCTTTTAGCTCATGCGTCCATGCCATTAAAGTTTTGGGACGAAGCGTTTCTTACTGCTGTACACATTATCAACATGCTCCCTAGTCGTGTCATAAATAATGAAACTCCAGTAGAACGCCTTCTTCATGTCAAACCTGACTATTTCACTCTTCGTGTGTTTGGGTGTGCGTGCTGGCCTAACCTACGCCCATACAACAAACGCAAGCTCATGTTTCGATCAATCCAATGTGCTTTCCTTGGGTACAACGCCCAACACAAAGGTGTAAAGTGCCTTGACATCTCCACTGGTCGAGTCTATATATCACGCGACGTGGTTTTTGATGAGACCAAATTCCCTTTTTCTGATCTTCATCCAAATGCTGGTGCTCTACATCAAAAAGGAATTCTTTTGCTTCCTCCAAGTCTCTCTGGTTATGATCAAGGGGGTGTTGATAATTGTTGTGATCATATGTTGGCTAACCCTCTTGCGCATGAGTCACCTGATGATGTTACAGGAGCACCACACTATGGAAACAGAGAAGAAAATGGCGAAGAAATCAACCCAAACGGTGACGAAATCCATCCAGATGGCCCTCATCACATGTGTCGCGGCAAGGGGAGCAAATCCCCCTCGGGATCGGAGCTGCAGATGCCCAGGCAATTGCCTCTAGGATCCGTGCCAACAACCAGCCGCACGCCCGCGTCAGATGCACCAGGCGCGGTCGGTTGCGTGGGCTCCAGCGGCCCGCTGCATGACGCGTGGCCCCCTCTGACAGGGCGAGATGCGCCCTCCAGGCCCGCCACCGGTGTCTCCTGCCACCACGCGGCAGCGCGACAGTGGCCCAGACCGCACGCGCTTCGCAGACCAGCCGGTTTGCTACAAGCGGCGCGGCCTCACGCGCCAGGCGGATGCGGGGTCGGCTCCTGATTCAGGCGGGCCCGCGCAATCACGCGCTCATGATGAGCCGGTCGACGCCCCTGGATCGTCTGCGGCCCCTTGCGGCGTCTTCCTCACCATCGCCTCGGGTCACAGCCACAGAAAATCCCGTGCATCCAGAACCGACAGTGGCGGGCGAATCTTCCTTGAGTTCTGCTGCTGATCTGGCTCCTTGGGATCCTCTGTGGCTGCAGATCCTGCTTGGTTCACCAAAACGTCGCACAAGATTACAGCAAGGTTTGATTCAACCGAAAAATTTCAAGAACATAACCAAATATGGTCTAGTTTGTTCCACAGGTGAACCAGGTGAGCCCAACACAATTGAAGAGGCTCTCAGTGATGACAGGTGGAAAAAGGCAATGGTAGAAGAATATAAGGCACTTGAAAGAAATAAAACGTGGCACTTGGTTCCCCCCAAGCAAGGTAAAAATCTCATTGACTGCAAGTGGGTATTCAGGAATTAAGAGAAAGTCTGATGAAACCATGATCGCTATAAGGCTAGACTAGTTGCAAAAGGCTTCAAAGCAACGGGTATGGCATAGACTACAAGGATACTTTGTTCCAGTTGTAAAAGCTGCCTACCATTCGTCTCGTACTGTCTATTGCTGTTTCCAGGGGATGAGCCTTCGACAATTAGACGTACAGAACGCGTTTCTTCACGGTTGTTCTGGAAGAGAAGTGTACATGAAGCAACCTCCTGGGTTTGAAAGCAAATATACAACCTTCCTATGTGTGCAAGCTAGATAAAGCATTATATGGACTGAAACAAGCTCCAAGGGCATGGTATTCCCGTCTCAGTAAAAAGATGCAGACACTTGGCTTTGTTCCTTCCAAATCTGACACCTCCTTGTTCATTTATAACAAGTTCAACACCTCCATGTTTGTTCTCATATATGTTGATGATTATTATTGTCACGAGCTCATCTAATGAGCAATATCAGACTCTGAAGGATTTAGGTGCTGAATTTGCTCTTCAAGGATCTAGGAAATTGCATTAACTTCCTAGGAATTGAGGTGAAGCAGCACAAGGATGGGCTACATCTTTCTCAGGAAAAATATGCCACAGATTTGGTAAGGAAGGCAGGTTTGCAAGGTTGTAAACCCACACCCACTCTCTCTCTAGTACAGAAAATTATCTCTTACAGAGAACACTTGGGTCCAGAGGATAGTACAAAATACAGAAGTCTTGTAGGTGCACTTCAGTACTTAACATTGAACCAGGCCAGACATTCCTTTGCTGTCAACAAAGTATGTCAATTTCCTACATGCACCCACCACAGTTCACTTGACTGCAGCTAAGCGCATTGTCAGATATGGCAAGTATACTTTTGAATGTTGGTCTAAACGTCTAGCAGTCACCCTCTACTTTTGTCAGTGCCTTTTCTGATTCAGATTGGCAGATGTTGGATGACGACGCTCCACTGGTGCTTTGCAGTATTTTTTGACCCCAACCTTATATCATGGTGTTGCCAGAAAACAGCCAAAGTGTCCAGGACAAGCACTGAAAAGCAGAATACAAGGCCTGGCCAATGCAACAGCAAGAAATTCATCCTGGGTACAGTCAATCTTGAAGGAGTTAGGTGTGAAAAGTTCTCAAGCTCCATTGCTATGGTGTGATAATCTGGTGCCACTTATTTGTCTGCAACCCAGTATTTCATGCTAGAACAAAGCACATTTGAAATAGATTTCCATTTTGTCAGAAAGAGAGTTGCTAATAAACTCTTGGACATTCGTTTCATTCATTCAAGGGATCAAGTGGCAGATGGGTTTACAAAAGCTTTGCCTACAAGAGTTTTGAAAGATTTCAAGCATAATCTCAACTTGATGAAGTTGTGATTAAGGGAGGGTGTCAAATGAGATATGTATGAGGAAATAGATAAGTAGATAGCCGCATGGGTAGTTTAAATTCTGTATTCGGGTGTAACTATACTTCTTATCTCCTATCCTTCTTCTTCCTCAAGTCATGTATCTCCACAGAATTGTACGCGTATCAGGGACTCGCAAATCCCCTTATATAACACGTTACCACGCGAAAAGTGGCCGCAGAGGCCGAGCTCCACTGAGCTCTATATACATTTCTCAGCCAAAATACCTTTTCCATAACTCAAAAAAATCTGAAAAAATGTTTTCATATAGACATATACTTAAAGTATACGTGTACAAATTTTCATAAACATATGTATTCATATGTGATGTATACAAAAAAGACAAATACACAGATTGAAATAGGCTTTTTCTTTGTCGTATTTGTGTCAGATTTTTGTCTTTTTTGTGTAGCATTCAAATGATCAAATTAGTTACTGAAAATTTATACATACTTAAAGAACATGCATATTTATTTGTACAAAAAAATGGCATTTTTTGAAACTTTTAAATATATTTTGATTTTTTTTTGGGTAAAACGGGCTCCCTGGAGCCCGGTCTCTGCGACGCCTTACTCACGTACCACGCCCCCCTCGAAGGGTAAGACGTTTTAGCATCGCACACCCTCAAGTATTACATGCTCATCTTACATACAGTATGTATTAACTGAGCCAAAGTTATCCGGTCTCCTATAATCAAGATGCTTGAAGACATTTGCATTTGTCGTTCTTAAATTTATCAAGTGTTTAATGTTAATAGTTCCTCGACAAAACGTCTTACATTCTAAAATGGAGAAAATATATCAGCATGTGATTGGATGTCCATCCAAATGTCCAATGCACAAAGAGCAAACATACGGTTGAGAAAATTTCAGCCAAACAACCCCAAATGTATGATGCTCATGAGCCTACTCATATGTGTGATAGCATGTATATGGGGCGGATATCGCTGGCTAAGAAGGTGACAGGCACCTAGATTGATCGAAAAGCTTGTGGCGCCCGCGAGCGGCATCGCCCCTAGCAACCCAAATGAACGATCGAGAATCAGAAGATGATAAGGTATTGCTGTTGGCGTCGCTGTGCACCGGAGGGGCCGGTCGGGAGCGGTGGCGCACCGCGGCAAACAGACAGAGTGTTGATGGAGGAATTCACCACGTGAAAGGTGCGCGCAGGGCATGTCGAAGTAGAGCTTTGTCCTCAAGCACAGCGCAGATTAGAGCTTTGTCCTCAAGCACAGCATGATTGCATGAAGGGGACGCGCGAGCAGCAACTGTTCCCGCATAAAAATTGATGAAAATGAGTGAGTACCAACAAAAATAGTGATAACAGAAACATATCACTAGAATTTGTACGCATGGTATAGGCCGGTCCCCTCCCCTGCCTAGAACAGAGACAGTATTCAGTAGCATCAGCTCGAGCGCTAATCAACAAATCTATGACTAATTTCAGGAGCGGAATCACAAGCGTAGTAACCTTGATTAATCAATCAAACTAACCCCAACCTACACTCGCTCGACAGTCAACAAAATCCCGACCCAAAATACAGAGCACGCATACGGCCTGTTGCTGCCATGCCGATCGAGCAAGCGGCAAAGTCGCTCGGCAAGCAAAGCGAGCAATAGAGCGAGGGGGGTCACTGGAGGAAGAAGGACGGCGCTCCGTAGCTCGGATCTCGGCTCGGCCTGTACTCTCACTAGGGTTTTTGCGATTCGCTTGCTGGCTTTAATAAGGACAGAAATCAATGGCACAACACACACAACCATCTCCCAAATAATCACTGGTACCAAGGGAGGGGGAGGCGGCGCCGCGGTCGAGGTCGTCGGAGAGGGTGGTCGAGGTTACTGCCCCCGCCCGCGGCGGGGGGGGGGGAGCTCTCTAGCTCCCGAGCGCGACATCTCGGGCGCGCGGCGGAGCTTATGTCGATGTGGATTCGCGGCGGGCGGCGTCGAATGATTGAGACAGCGCGCGATGAGGACAGAGACAATGGAAGGACCGGCTTTACAATATTACTGTCTTCTGATGAATTTTTTGAAACATTACGGTGGCACTTTTTTAAACGGCCTCTAATAACTACTCCCTTCATTCTAAAATAGGGCAATTTGATTTTTAACCACTACTTTACTTTGGCCTTTGGACTTTGACAATTTGCCACTTCTTACTTTAGAATTGATTTTTTGTCATTCTTTAGTTTTCACTTTGATCTTTTGCCACTTTTTTATATAAAAATAATACTTGTAAATGAGAGATATGTTGCTCTCGTGCATCTATGACCGAGAGCAACAAACCATCCGCTTCCTCAAAACGGGATGAACTCACAACCCAGCGGCCGCTGCCCCCTGATGCCAATCCGGGATGCTCCAGCAGAGCTGCGGGGTTCTATGGAACTTGAGAGCGTTGTGCGAACGAAGAGGTCGGCTTCCAGGCCGAGGCACATGGTTGCAGCCGCGCCACAGATAGGGCGGAAGCAAAGAGAGAGGGGAATCGAGTGCCATCGCGGATCTTACAGCAACTACCATGAACAGCGCCTTGGTCGTCTACCCCGTGCAGTAGCTGCTTGTGACGGTGAGAACCGAGCAGTAGCATAGAGCGATGAGCAGCAAGGGCTGCTTGTGGCAGCGAGCAGTACCAAATACATGGCGCAGACGAGATGGGGCAACCACCATCAGCAAGGGAAACCCGTGGTGCTGGCAAGTAGCATGGGGCGGTGAGTAGCCGCAACAATATGACGCGTGTGTTGGCGAGGAGGGCATGGTGATTGTGGAGGCCAAGGCAAATGGTGCATGTGTGAAGCTGGGCGAGGCAGCGGCCAAGGAGATCGCCGGGATGGGCGGCTGGCGACGTTGGTCATGCGGCTATGACGACGAGTGGGGAAAAGCCGTCTTTCTCGTTCCTGGTCATTCCAGCGGTAGGATATTCTTGACATTTTATGTGAGAACGGACAAAAGATCAAAGATCCAGGTAAGAAGTGGCAACAAATCAATTACGATGTGAGGAGTGACAAATTATCAATGAGCAAAGTAAGTTGTGGCAAAAAAAATCTAAAATCCCTCCAAAATAAGATAAGAGCATCTACAGCCGGACTTGGCAAATCCGACCCCTCAAACGCTCGCGTACGCGCCCGGACAGTGACCAGCTACCTCTCAAAAAATGCATTCCACATCTGGATACCTCAAATCCACATTAATACGTGCGACATGGCGATCTTTAACCAGAGCTCGTCCGGTTCCGCTCCCCGCTCGCTCGGCTCCGCCCTGGCCATGTCCGGCGGCCGGCTGCGCTCCTCAGAGTGTTGGCTCGGTCGCTGGTAAGGTAGGATAGGGCATGGGAACGAGCTGGCTCACGGGACTCAAGACCCTGCCGTCTCCAATACCCTACTCTTCCCCGCCTGAGACCGGAACCCGAACGGTGCCGGTGGAGGTTAGATCGATGATGGATCCGTCTGGGGATGAGCCGCCGACGTCCACCACGATGTGGTTGCCGCGCCCGGACTGATGCGCCATATGGGGCGCCGGAGAATGCGACTCCGCCTTGCCGATGTCCGCCGCCGCCTCTCGCGCCCGGTGCCTTGCACGGCGTGCACGTCATGTCATGGCCTCGTGGGACGATGGTGTGTCCCCAATATCGGCGCGCCACCGGAGGGGTTGCGCGTCCGCCAGCGCGTTCAGACGCTAGACGGACCTCACGGCCTCCGCGCGAGGCAGCTACGGCCGGCCTTGCGCCGGATCCATGCCCCATTTGGGGCGGACGCAATGGATTCCCGATGGATAGAGTCCGAGCATAGCCGGGCCTCCTCCCGGGCACGATGGAGCGCAAGCCGGATGGCCATCTTCTCCTCGGGGTTGCGCACGATGAGCTCAAGGTCGACGGATCTGGAGGTGAAGGACTCAGATCCGCTGCCCGCTGCCTGCCATGCCAGAGACGGCCGGAAGGAGTTGGAGACGAGTCTTGGGTGGCGGGTGAGGAGTGGAGGGGAGGGGAATGAAGTGGCTAGGGTTTGGTCCAGCGAGCAGATGGGGAGGATTTTATGTGGGGTCGGCGGACCAGCGTGGGCAGGGGCCAACGTGGCGGGCGTAAAGTAAAAGAGCAAGGAAAAACCTAAATGACGCACGTTGCTTCAAGTTGTCGAGCAATCGCAAAGGGGTTCACAAAGTGAGCGATGACCTAGGTCGACCCGTCTAGCCCATCATCAATCCCGGTTTTAAGAACCTTCTAAGAGGTTTCTAGCTGGGTTTTCTCGGTTTTGGGAACCTTCTAGGAGGTTCCTGCACCGTTTTTCTGCTGTTTCTATTTTTATTTTTTCTCCATTTTTTCTTCCCTTTTTTGTTTTCTTTTTTCATTTTTTCATTTTACTTTAAAAAATTGTTTGTGAGTTTCAAAAAATTTCACAATTTTCCAAAAAAGTTTGTGTTTTAAAATTTATTTAGGAGTTTCAAAAGATGTTCGTGTTTCCAAAATTGTTCAGGTTTCAAAACATTTTGGGAGTTTCAAAAAATATTCATGTTCTTAGAAGTCCGCGTTTTCAAAAATTGTTCCTGTTTCCAGAAAAAATCACAAATTTTCAAAAATGTTCCTGAATTCAAATTTGTTTATAAGTTTAAAAAATGCCCTGGTATTCAAAGATTGTTGTGTTTTCAAAAAATTAAGAGTTTCAGAAAATGTTCATGTTTTAAAAAATGTACATATATTCAAAAAATGTTCATGTTTTTAGAATGTGTTTTGAGTGAAAAGTGTTCATGTCATGAAACATTAATTTTACAAAAATCCAATTCTTTTATAAACATGACCAATTTTTGGAATCCTGAACATTTTACCGAAAAAGCAAAGAATTTCTAAAGTTTTTTGTAAAATATGAACAATTTCTGAAAACATGATCATTTTTTGAAACTTGCAAAAAAATCGAAACACATACATTATTTTGGATTTGTAAACAAATTTCAGGTTCAAGAACATTTCTTGGAATTCCAACAAAAAATTAAAAAATACGGAAAGAGAAAAAGAAAAGGAAATGTTTAGATCTGTGTTGGTATTGGTTCTTATAAGATTGCTGCTACATAATTACTACCTGTCATTATCTGTGTTGGCTAGCATGAAAATCTTCTTTGCTGGAGGTCTTGTGTTCGATCCTAGGTAATGCTCGATTTCTTTTTTGAATTTATTGTATTTCTTTAGACATTTGTGAATTTATCTGCTCGCTTCGCTCGTTTGCTAGTGGGACAACCCAGCCGGGGCCGCCTGTGCATTTGTCCGACAGTCTGCCGCAGTAAGGGGCAGATAGGAGCTCCCAGAGAGTAAAGCTAGTCGAATACAAGCACTCCAACAAATTTATTAAAGGCTCGTAAAATGTCAGAAAATAGGCCTTAAAGAATGACAGATGGGAATCGTTACAATGAGATGCAATTTTTATATTGCAATCTAAAATTGTTTCGAACATATTTCTCTACATCCTTCATTTTTCTCCGTTTATCTTTTAGTGCCATCTTTGGCTTGTCACCACTATATTGTCACACCTCTCCACTTTTCTTCACTCTGGTCATATAATATATTCATTCTCTCTATCGCTCTTCCTCTGCATCCCTAATGGCATTCATGACCTATATACAATAGCATGTCTTTCTTAACTTTGCATAAAGTTGTGTCGATTATTTACAAAATGTTATTCAGGTGATGTGTGTTAGAGAAACTTGTTTTCTTTTTAAACAATTTAGGAATGCATTTATATGTATAAAAAGATAGTGTGACACCACTCTTCACTCATAGGCGATGTGACTGTAATATAGTGCATTTTAGTCGGAAAATGCACAAGAGCTCCTTGGTGCTCCACCCCCCTATTATAGAAGGGGGATCCCTAACACTACCCCATTGTGGAAGTTTACAAGCAAGAGTGAAATCCTCTAGGTCCATGGTATAAGATTTATCATAAAGATCAAACATGACTGAAGGAGAATTACGTGAAGATGAATACTCAAACTTCCTCACAAAAGAGCTTGTGAGCTCATGATACTGGGGGCATTTGTCTGCCTCAAAGTCCTCAAGATCGGAATTATGCAAATATGCGTTAAATTCTTCTTTAATTCCCGCTTGATCCATAAAATTTTCAGAAGGCCACTCACAAGGACGCACTGGAGCGTCTCTTGGTGGCTCTTCGTCAGAATCACGCATTGCAAGCCTGGGTCCTTTCTTCTTTGAAGAACCACCTTGGAACATTTTCCTAAGCATATTTCTTCCTCTGAAAAATTCTGAAATTTTTTAGTAACTTCAAAATAAAAGTAAATCAAACTCAATAATATTGATAGCAACTACTCCTACAGGTGCCTAGGGCCTATATCATGCATCAAAACTACTTTTGACCATATAAATTTGACATGCAAGCTCAAGAACAGGGTCACCTAAACAACACAAATTTGCAATGAATAAAGCACTAGAAAAAAACTAATTGGACTAATGGAGGAGTCACATACCAAGGAACAATCTCCCCAAGCAGTTTTGTGAGAGGTGCCTTGAGCAAGGAGATCGAAAATGGCAGCAAAACGAGCTTGGACTCGGGTTTGAGTTGGTTTTTCGTGTTTGGGGGAGTAAGATGAAGTGAGTGGCTAGAAGAATAAGTGGAGAAGGGCCACCGTGGGCCCACGAGGCAGGGGGCGCGCCCTAGGGAGGTGGGTGCGCCCTCTACCCTCGTGGCAAGGTCGTTGCCCCCTGGTGTGTTCTTTGTTCCATAAATCCTCAAATGTTCTATAAAAAATCATATTTAATTTTCAGGGCATTTAGAGAACTTTTATTTTCGAGGTATTTTTATATTGCACGGATAATCAGATAACAGACAGAAAATTATTTATTTTTACTTCATTTCAACTAAATAACAGAAAGTATAGAGAGGGTACAGAAGGTTGTGCTTCTAGTTTCATCCATCTCATGCTCGTCAAAAGGAATCCACTAACAAGGTTGATCAAGTCTTGTTAACAAACCCATTCCGATTAACATGAAACCGGAGAAATTTCGAATAACACTAGGTTACCTCAACAGGAATATGCACATACCCAATAATAAGTATATAATATTTCTTCTCGACAGTAGGAAGAGGAAATTCAAAACCTCCAAATATAATTGATGGAATTTTTCCAATAGAATTGATACTATGAACTTGAGGTTGTTTCCTCGAAAAGTGTACCGTATGCTCATTACCATTAACATGAAAAGTGACATTTCCTTTGTTGCAATCAATAACAGCCCCTGTAGTATTAAGAAAAGGTCTTCCAAGAATAATACACATACTATCGTCCTCGGGAATATCAAGAATAAAAAAGTCCGTTAAAATAGTAACGTTTGCAACTACAATAGGCACATCCTCACAAATACCGACAGGTATAGCAGTTGATATATCAGCCATTTGCAAAGATATTTCAGTAGGTGTCAACTTATTCAAATCAAGTCTACGATATAAAGAGAGAGGCATAACACTAACACTGGCTCCAAGATCACATAAAGCAGTTTTAACATAGTTTCTTTTAATGGAGCATGGTATAGTAGGTACTCCTGGATCCCCAAGTTTCTTTGGTATTCCACCCTTAAAAGTATAATTAGCAAGCATGGTGGAAATTTCAGCTTCAGGTATCTTTCTTTTATTTGTAATAATATCTTTCAAGTACTTAGCATAAGGATTTGTTTTGAGTATATCAGTCAATCGCATACACAAAAATATAGGTCTAATCATTTCAGCAAAGCGCTCAAAATCCTCATCATCCTTTTTCTTCGATGGTTTGGGAGGAAAAGGCATGAGTTTCTGAACCCAAGGTTCTCTTTCTTTACCATGTTTCCTAGCAACAAAGTCTTTCTTATCATAACGTTGATTCTTTGATTGTGGGTTATCAAGATCAACAGCAGGTTCAATTTCTACATCATTATCATTACTAGGTTGAGCATTAATATGAACATCATCATTAACATTTTCATTAGGTTCATGTTCATTACCAGGTTGTGTTTCAGCATCAGACATAGAGATATCATTTGGATTGTCAGGTGGTTCAACAATAAGTTCACTAGAAGTTTGCACAGTTCTATCATTTTTCTTTTTCTTCTTTTTAGAAGGACTAGGTGCATCAGTTTTGTTTCTCTGAGAATCTTGCTCAATTCTCTTAGGGTGTCCTTCAGGATACAAAGGTTCCTGAGTCATTCTACCAGTTCTAGTAGCCACTTTAACAGCATAATCATTTTTCTTACTATTCATATCATTGAGCAATTCCTTTTGAGCTTTAAGTACTTGTTCTACTTGAGTGGTAACCATAGAAGCATGTTTACTAACAAGTTTAAGTTCACCTCTAATATTAGCCATATAATCACCCAAGTGTCCAAGCATATTTGAATTTTATTTTAATTGTCTACCAAAATAAGCATTAAAGTCTTCTTGCTTAGCCATAAATTTATCAAACTTATCTAAGCATGGGCTAGCAATTTTAGTAAATGGGATTTCAGCTTTATCATATCTATAGAGAGAATTTACCTTTACTACCTGTGTCGGGTTATCGAGGTCTGGAGGTTCTTCAATAAATAAAGGATTAAGATCATATATTTCTTCATCAGGCGGTAAATTGAGACCTTGTATTTCTTTAATAGGAGGTAAATTCTTAACATCTTCAGCTTTAATACCTTTTTCTTTCATAGATTTCTTTGCCTCTTGCATATCTTCAGGACTGAGAAATAGAACACCTCTCTTCTTCGGAGTTGGTTTAGGAATAGGATCATTAATTGGAGCAGGAGCCGGCTCAGGAGCTGGCTCAAGAGGTGCCCAATTATTTTCATTTGTCAACATATTATTCAATAAGATTTCAGCTTCATCCGATGTTCTTTCCCTGGAAAGAGAACCAGCACAACTATCGAGGTAATCTCCGGAAGCATCGGTTAGTCCATTATAAAAGATATCAAGTATTTCATTTTTCTTAAGAGGATGGTCAGGCAAAGCATTAAGTAACTTGAGAAGCCCCCCCCCCAAGCTTGTGGGAGACTCTCTTCTTTAATTTGCACAAAGTTGTATATTTCCTTTAAAGCAGCTTGTTTCTTATGAGCAGGGAAATATTTAGCAGAGAAGTAGTAAATCATATCCTGGGGACTACGCACACAACCAGGATCAAGAGAATTAAACCATATCTTAGCATCACCCTTTAATGAGAACGGAAATATTTTAAGGATATAAAAGTAGCGAGATCTCTCATCATTAGTGAACAGGGTGGCTATATCATTTAATTTAGTAAGATGTGCTACAACAGTTTCAGATTCATAGCCATAAAAGGATCAGATTCAACCAAAGTAATTATATCAGGATCAACAGAGAATTCATAATCCTTATCAGCAACACATATAGGTGAAGTAGCAAAAGCAGGGTCAGGTCTCATCCTAGCATTTGGAGATTGCTTATTCCATTTAGCTAATAACCTTTTGAGTTCATATCTATCTTTGCAGGCTAAAATAGCTAAAGAAGCATCTTGATCAAATAAATAACCCTTAGGAATAACAAGTGATTCTTCATCATCACTTTCATCTTCATAATCAGATTCAATATTTTCAATCTCTCTAGCCCTAGCAAGTCGTTCCTCTAGAAAATCACTAAGTGGCATAGTAGTATCAGGCATAGAGGTAGTTTCATCATAAGTATCATGCATAGCAGAAGTAGCATCATCAATAACATGCGACATATCAGAACGAATAGCAGAAGCAGGTGTAGGTGTCGCAAGCTTACTCATAACAGAAGGCGAATCAAGTGCAGAGCTAGATGGCAGTTCCTTACCTCCCCTCGTAGTTGAGGGATAGATCTTAGTTTTTGGATCTCTCAAGTTCTTCATAGTGTCCAGCAGATATAAATCCCAAGTGACTCAAAGAATAGAGCTATGCTCCCCGGCAACGGCGCCAGAAATTAGTCTAGATAACCCACAAGTATAGGGGATCACAACAGCTTTCGAGGGTAGAGTATTCAACCCAAATTTATTGATTCCACACAAGGGGAGCCAAAGAATATTCCCAAGTATTAGCAGCTGAGTTGTCAATTCAACCACACCTGGAAACTTAGTATCCGCAGCAAAAGTGTTTAGTAGCAAAGTAATATGATAGTGATGGTAGCGGTAATAAAGAGTAATGAAAGCAAAGTAATGTTTTTGGTATTTTGTAGTGATTGTAACAATAGCAACGGGAAAGTAAATAAGCGTAAACCAGTATATGGAAAGCTCGTAGGCATTGGATCAATGATGGATAATTATGCCGGATGCTATTCATCATATAACAGTCATAACATAGGGTGACACAGAACTAGCTCCAATTCATCAATGTAATGTAGGCATGTATTCCGAATATAGTCATACGTGCTTATGGAAAAGAACTTGCATGACATCCTTTGTCCTATCGTCCCGTGGCAGCGGGGTCCTAATGGAAACTAAGGGATATTAAGGCCTCCTTTTAATAGAGAACTGGAACAAAGCATTAGCACATAGTGAATACATGAACTCCTCAAACTACGGTCATCACCGGTAAGTATCCTGATTATTGTGACTTCGGAGTTAACGGATCATAACACATAATAGGTGACTATAGACTTGCAAGACAGGATCTAGAACTCTCATATATTGATGAAAACATAATAGGTTCATATCTGAAATCATGGTACTCGGGCCCTAGTGACAAGCATTAAGCATGGCAAAGTCATAGCAACACCAATCTCAGAACATAGTGGATTCTAGGGATCAAACCCTAACAAAAACTAACTCGATTACATGGTGAATCTCATCCAACCCATCACCGCAGCAAGCCTACGATGGAATTACTCATGCACAGCGGTGAGCATCATGAAATTGGTGATGGAGGATGGTTGATGATGACGACGGCGACGAATCATCCCTCCAAACGGACTCCAAATCAGCCCTCCCGAGAGGTTTTAGGGCTTGGCGGCGGCTCCGTATAGTAAAACGCGATGATTTCTTCTCTCCTATTTTTTCTCCCCGAAAGCAGTTATATAGAGTTGGAGTTGGAGTCGGGGGGTTTCCAGGGGGCCCACGAGGTAGGGGCACGCCCTGGGGGGGGCCGCCCCCCACTCTCGTGAGAAGGGTGTGGGCCCCCTGGTCTTCATCTTTAGCGAGGATTTTTTATTATTTATTGTAAGATATTCCGTGGAGTTTCAGGTCATTCTGAGAACTTTTGTTTTCTGCACATAAAACAACATACTGCAATTCTGCTAAAAACAGCGTCAGTCCGGGTTAGTTCCATTCAAATCATACAAGTTAGAGTCCAAAACAAGGGCAAAAGTGTTTGGAAAAGTAGATACGTTGAAGACGTATCAATATGCCAGAGAAAAAGTTCCAGAACCTAAAGTCTCTTGACTGCCACGTGATTATCACGCAACTGCTCTGGTTGCATTGAGGGGGTTTCTACCAGAAAATGTCTGATTAGCTGTTATGAAGCTATGTGCATTCCTCAATGCAATCTCTCAGAAGGTGATCGATCCAAAAATCATACCAAGGCTAAGGAGTGATGGCGCAATGTCTTCTCAGTTTCGAGCTGGTGTTCCCACCATCCTTCTTCAATATCATGACGCACGTCCTAGTTCATCTAGTCGACGAGATTGTCATTCTGGGCCCCGTATTTCTACACAATATGTTCCCCTTTGAGAGGTTCATGGGAGTCCTAAAGAAATATGTCCGTAACCGTGCTAGACAGAAGGAAGCATCTCCATGGGCCATCAAACAGAGGATGTCATTGGGTTTTGTGTTGACTTCATTCCTAGCCTTAAGAAGATAGGTCTCCCTATCACGGTATGAGGGGAGACTGACTGGAAAAGGCACGCTTGGAGTGGGACTCAATAATATGCAGGGACGGGCATTCTTGCTCTTAAGCACACTACACAGTTCTACAGATCTCTACCTTGGTGACCCGTATGTCAATGAACACAAGAACAGTCTATGCTCCAAACACCCGAAGCAATGTGATGACTGGATTACATTTGAACACATTAGGACTTTCAGTAGTTGGTTGGAAACACGTCTCAGAGGTGACAACACTATTTGTGATGAGCTGTACTGTTGTCCAGGGGACCATCTTCGACTGTATTGACTTACAAAGGATACGAGATAAATGAGAATACATTTTACACGATCACCCAAGATTAAAAGAGCACCAACCAAAACAGCGTGTTCGCTTTGATGCAACAACCAATAAGGAAAAGGAAACATAGTATGGTTACATAGTGGACATATGGGAACTTGACTACGTACATGATTTTAAGGTCCCTTTATTTAAGTGTAAATGGGTCAATCTGTCAGGAGGCGGGGTACAGGTAGACCCACAGTACGGAATGACAACAGTGGATTTGAACAATCTTGGGTACGATGTGGCGCATGTTTTCTATGTGAAGGACATGTCTACCAACCTGAGAAAAAGAAAAGATAAGGAAGCGAATACATCATACGATGAGCCAAAGCGCCACATAGTTCTTTCAGAAAAAAGAGACATCGTGGGAGTGGAGGGCAAGACAGACATGTCCGAAGATTATGAAAAGTTTCATGAAATTCCTCCCTTCAAAGTCAAGGCTGACCCAGGCACCCTGATAAACAATGAAGATTATCCATGGTTACGGTGCAATAAACAAAGGACACAAGCGAAGAAAAAGTGAAGAATTTTCTCTCCACAAATATTATGATGATGCCTTTGATCTAGAATATCAATGTAACAGATGAATTTCCTTATGATGATACCATGCCAACTTCCAACTTTTTCAGAGTTCATTTGTAGTGCTTTTCATTTTCAGGGTCATATAGCTGGAAAAAAAATCAGTAAATGCATGAAAAATAACAAATGAAGTCAGAAAGGATGGAAAATTGATGATGTGGCTTTGAATGGTGCATTTTGCACACACAAAAAGTCTGGAGTTCAAAAAAATTAAATCCATTTGTAACAGATGAGCTTTCGTCCGAAACCCTGATACTTCGAAAGAGATTGTCCATTTTGTACATGAAGTGCATCTAGGTTTTTCTTTAACCCTCTCAACTTTTTAGCACATGCTATGTGGGTAAAATGATGATACAATGCCAATTTTCAACCTCTTCAGAGTTCATCTGAAGCACTTTTCAATTTCAGGGTCATTTAGCTCAAGTATGAACTAATATAAAAAATGACCTGGAAAACTTTTATGAAAGTCTAATACTCTCTCGGTTCACTTTTATAAGACCTTGAAGACATTTCAGACAATGTACAAAACAACCCATTTTGAGCTGTCTAAAATGACTTACAAAAGTGAACGGAGGGAGTAGCAAAAATAATGAACTAGAAAACTTTAAAGAAACTCTAATAGAAAAAAGAATGAACTAGAAAAATTTAATGAAACTCTAATAGCAAAAGGAATCAACTAAAAAGTTTTATAAATCTCTAGTATTATTGAAACTAAAATTATATAAAATTTTTGCAACTAAAATTATCAAAGTATTTTCTATTCAAAAAAATAAAATAAATAAGTAGAAACAAAATAAAATAAATAAATAGAAACAAAATAAAATAAATAAGTAGAAAAAAATAAAATAAATAAGTAGAAAATAAAATAGATAAGTAGAAACAAAAATAAAATAAAATAAATAAGTAGAAACAAAATAAAATAAAATAAAATAAAATAACCTTTAATAAAATAAATAAGTAGAAACAAAATAAACTTTAATAAAGAAAAATAAATAAAATTTAAATAAAATAAATAAAAATAACAACAATAAGTATTTTGTTGTATGTAGAAACGAAATATAAAATAAATAAAGCAACAAAGAAAACAAAAAAAATGCCACCTACTGGGCTAGCACGGCCTGAATACGACTAGAAACCCAACCATGGGCCAGGATTCAAGCCCCCAACATGCCCAGTAGGCCCACAGGCACAAGTGACAGATTAGGGCCGAAAGCCTGCAGTTGAGAGGAGCTCGAGAGGGTTGGAGCAACAGCGCTTATAAACCACTCTTGAGCTCTCTCAGCTAGCGAGGTGGGACTAAACTTTTGACGTGAGGCTGCACAAGGCCTTTGGTCCCGGTTGGTGGCACCAACCGGGACTAAAGGGGTGCATTGGTCCCGGTTGCCACGAATCGGGACCAATGCACCCCTTTGGTCCCGGTTGGTGGCACCAACCGGGACCAAAGGCGTCTACTTCCCGCCCTTTGGGCTGCTGAAAAGAGACCTTTGGTCCCGGTTGGTGGCACCAACCGGGACTAAAGGGGGGCATAGGTCCCGGTTGGTGCCACGAACCGGGACCAATGCTCTGGCTATATAAGGTAGCACTTAGAAACTTCACGAATTCAGTTCCCCCCCGCCCGACGACGCCGAGCTCATCGACGCCGCCCGTCGCCCAGACGCCGTCCGCGCGCCCCGCGCCGCCCCGACGCCGTCGCCGCGCGCCACCCCGCGCGGTCGCTGTGACCTCCCCACGCCGCCCCGCCGCCGTCCCCGCCCCTCGTCGCCCCGACGCCGCCCCAACGCCATCACCGCCCCGCGCCACCGCTGCCCGGACGCCGCTGTGCCACCCCACGGTCCGCCGGCCTTCCAATGTTTTTTTCATATATGTGATGATGTTGATATGATGTTTTTTCATATCATGTTCATACGATGTTTTTTGTGCATATGATGTTTTTTCCTATGATGTTTTTTCATATATGTATTAATTTTTTTATTTAGGTTGTCAATTAGTAGATATCGATTTTAGGTTAGTGCAGAGGAAAAAGTAAAATAAGGACAAGGAAGAAAAGAGGAAGAAGAAAGAAGGAAGAAGAAGAAGAAAAATAAGGAGTGGCAAAAGGAAAATAAGAAGATGAAGAAGGAGAAGAAGAAAGGAGAAGAAGAGGAGAGGAAAAAAATAAGAAGAGAAAAAAAAGAAGAAAAAAGAGAAGAAGAAGAAGAAAGGAATAGAGGAGAAGAAGAAAAAATAGAACATTCTATTTCTTCTTCTTCTCCTCTATTCCTTTCTTCTTCTCCTCTTTTTCTTCTTCTTTTTTCTTCGATCTTCTCCTCTATTCCTTTCTTCTTCTCCTCTTTTTTCTTCTTCGATCTTTTTTCCTCTTCTTACATGAGGGTGGGGGTCGATATACCCCCTCCCCGATAACTTCGACATGGGGGCTCGCCGAGGGTTCGAGGGGCGAGGGTCGGGAACTATAGGGTAGAGGTTCGAGGGTCACCAAGGGTTCGAGGGGCGAGGGTCGGGAACTAGGGTAGAGGTTCGAGGGTCACCGAGGGTTCAGGGTGCGAGGGTCGGGAACTAGGGTAGAGGTTCGAGGGTCACCGAGGGTTCGAGGGTTGTCGAGGGGTCGAGAGGTTGCCTAGTGTCAAAGTATTGAAGAAATCCATGGCTTCATCATTAGCCGAAAGTAACCGGGGCATGATGGTACGAAGTTGTGCAAAGTTGTTTTGGAACGGAGTTCCAGATAGAATAATTCGCCTTTTGTACGAATTTCAGCAAATGCCTTCCAAATAGCGATATTCGGAAGGCACTTGCTGAACTTTGTATGAAAAAGCGAATTATCCTAGCTGGGACTTTGTTCCAGAACAACTTTGCAGAACTTCGTACCATCATGCGCCCGTTACTTTCGCCTAATGATGAAGACATGGTTTTGTTGAATCCTTTGACACTACACAAACGTGACATGAGGGGGTCGAGGGTCAGGGGTCGTCCAGTGGTCGAGGGTCCAGATTTATCAAGAATGCCCCCATTATGGATGTGCACAAGTTGATCCAAACCCTAGAAGCGCTGCCGAGGCCACCCAAATTTACCAAGTTAAAAGAGCGTTGTCGTCGAGGCCACCCCGAACCCTAGAAGCGTTGCCGAGGCCACCCCAAACCCTAGAAAAGCGTCAAGGCCACTAATATGATTCCTTGTTGTGATTACTAGCTAGGTCTACGTTTGCCACTAATATATCCATCTGTCATGTTTGTATAATAATTGCCATGTTGCAATATTTGCAGAAACTATGGAGCATGGCCGAGATGAGGCCGCAGAAGAGGTGTTGGGCGACATAATCGCAGCCGGAGGTGATGTCATGGCGTATCTCAACGACACCGATGGTCTGGAAGGAGAGGGTGAAGCAAGCCACAATTATCGAACTATGGAGGAGGAAGGACATGATTATGATGGCTCCGGTGACCGAATGCCGATGCAAGAAGGAGATCGTGATGACGGCTTCGGTGACCGAACAGAGTCCGGCTAGGTATATATATTAATTAAGCCTGTGCTGACTAGCTAATTGATGCCTTCATTGTTTTGGTATGTACACATATTAACTCTCATCTTTCTTCTTTTTTCTAGCCCTCCGGATCGAGCACAACTTCGGTAAAGAAACGAGGCCCGAAGAAAAAGTTGCGCCCAAATGAAAGGTTCACGATCACAACAATCGTGCGCGATGGCCAACCGATTGAACCCATCCGAACCAAGGAAGCATTTGCTGCTCAGTGCGAGGTTCTTGTTAGGGACAAGATCTCGATCAGCATCCACCAATGGTGTAAGCCTAAGAAGGAAGAACCTGAGGTGTCTTATGTCAACGATATGCAGAAAGATGATCTTTGGACCACGTTGAAGGCAAATTTCACCCTACCGCCAGAGGAGGATCCGGAGAAGCCAGTTAGAGAGCCATTGATCAAGTCTTATACTCTTAAGAAGATGGCAGAACTATTCAGGAGGTGGAAGAATGAGTTGAAAACAACGTTTGTCGACAAAGAAGAGACACCAGAATTCACCGGCCGGTATGAGAAGATCAGAGATCACTGGGACGCATTTGTGGCCCACAAGACATCGGATAAGAGTAAGAAGATGTCAGCGACAAACAAGATAAATGCTGCGAAGAAGGAGGATCACCATCACACGGGGTCAGGTGGCTACCTCAAAGCCCGGCCGTTGTGGGCCAAGGCTGAGAATGACCTGCTTGATAAAGGGGTCAAACCAGAGACATTGCACTGGCCAGACCGTTGTCGGACTTGGTTCTTCAGGGTTGGTGGAAGCTTGGACCCTATAACAAGGAAGTGCATTTTGACGAACGAGAAAATGCGAATACCCGTCATGAAGCTTTAGGAGTATATCGTCGCAGCGCAGCAAGGGACGTTCGTTCCAGACAGAGAGAATGAAGCTCACAATGGCCCTCGGGAATCCTGAGCACCCTGGGCGGACACGAGGCACGCAGGCTCCGTTCCGTGGAAGGCTGGGTTTTCGGACGCAGGTGGTTACAAATGCCAGGAGAGGAGGAAGAAAGTGGAGCAAACCGAACTGCAGAAGCTCCACGCAAGGGTGCAAGCGCTAGAGGAACGAGATGCAGTTCACAGCAAGCGATCTGCCGAAGCTACCCCGCCATCTCAGCAGAGAAGCAGCGTGGCTTCCACCGAGCTACTTCAGCTGGAGCCTGTCTTCACGGTTCCTACTAGCTCCCCGTGGATGCTATCATGGAGTCTCAACATTGCCACCTTATGACGGAATGGCAGAACTTCAAAGTCAAGGCGGCTGTCGGCTCTGTTCGACCTCCTGAACCCGGCGCAACTTTTCACTGCCGTCCAATTCCAGAAGGATATGCTAGAGTGACGGTGGACGAAATAACGGAGGGATTTGAGGACCTCGAGCTTGACCACCCTACCGGTGAAGGGGAGACTCGGCTGGGTTCTGCTCTGAAGACTCCATGCCTATGGCGGAAGGAGCTCATCAACCTTCCGAACTGGACGCCTCCGCCTCCGCCTCCTCCTCCTCCGGCGAGTTAGGGCACTCTGCCTTCTCCTCCGCCTCCTCCTCCGCCGAGTGATCAGGGCACTCTGCCTCCTTCTTCGGCGCGTGGCGGCACTCCGCCTCCTTCTCCGCCTGCGCCGGCGCACCCGAGCAGCCAGCCTCCTCCTTCTCCGCCTCGTCAGCAAGGGCGGAAGAGACCCACCGACGCTCCGGCTGCTCTGGCGCGTCGTACTCGTTCTCCTCCGCCTCGTAAGGCAAGCAAAGAAGACAGCCGCAACCGCTCCGTCTGCTCCGGCATCTAGCAGTACAACCAGAGGCGGGAGGCAATTCAGATTTGGTCCATCTCTAAAGCCTCTAGAGAAGTTACTATATGAGAGGTCCGGGAAGGAAAACAAGAAGATCATGGAAGCCGAAGTGAGGGACTTCTTTGAAGCGGTGAAAGCAAAGAAACATCCACCTCCGGAGGAGAAGATAGATCCGGTGAAAGCAAAGCGCACACTCGATGCCCTGAAGAAACCACCATAGTCTCCGCCGAAAACCAACTATGAGCGCATTATTGGAAAGTCATTTATCGAAGCGGAGCGGTCCGGAAGTACTATCAGTGATTGAAGGTTAGCAGAACGACGAGCTGGGAAAAAATTGCCCAGCTCGGCGAACAAGCGAACCAATCGTAACCCCCGCTCAAGGTGTCTAGATATCGTCGCTAACGATCCGAGGATGGTGCCCGGTTATACCAATCTTGGAGATTACCTACCCGACGATGCACATTATGATATAATGGAGGTGGACGAACACAAATACCAGTACGGGAAGCCTCTCGTCAGAGATGGAATTACTCTGAGAACGATGATGCGAAGATTCCATGATTGGTACATGAAAACATGCAATGAGTCTGGGGGAAGGATACTTTGACGCTCAGAGTTAAAGAGGAGCACGACCTCGTTGGAATTGAACTGTTGTCTGTTCCATTTGAGGAGTTCTTTGAGTGGTTTAATCAAAAGACCCTCGATAAATTAACGGTCACTTGCTACTGTCTGTAAGTACTACTTTTATCATTAAGTCTCTCTATATATAGCTCAGCTCTTTCATTGCATGTATATATAATTATCCTCACTATATTATGCAGATTGAAGATCGTTGAATGCAGAAAAGAAGAAATCTATGATATTGGGTTCATTAACACAAATCTCATAGATGAATATACGATTAAATTTGATGCCGAAGAAACCGAGGCCAACTTGCTCAAATCGTTGCTTCAAAATCAAAACAAAGATAAAATACTCTTTCCTTACAACTTCAAGTGAGTGTTACTGTCTTGTGCATATTCGATTTCCCTTATTACTCGAGGTTATTGTAATGTAATTGATGAGTTATGCATGCATGCGCAGCTTCCACTATATTCTCCTGGAGATTAAGCTTTAGCAGGGACTAGTAACCGTCTTAGACTCAAGACGAAAATCTCCCGAGACCTATACGGACATGAGTAAAATGCTCGAGAAGTAAGTTCAATCGATCATTATCGCACCATATCGGCAACTTTTTGTTCATTTCCTGATATCAAGTAATTGTTTTCTTTGTCTCGCAGGGTTTGGAAAGTATTCGCCGCACAAGCTCCGGGACTGCCGGGGGAGCTGCGATGGACGCAGGCTGGCGCGGGCGGGGGTGGGGGGGGGGCTGCGATGGACATACCTGAAAGTAAGTAGTACAAGCTAGCTACTTCTGCGCATCTCGATCCTGTTGATTCTAGCTACTTTCATCAATGCCATTTATAATGCTTCATCATCAGTTCGATTGACCTCTATTTCTTATAAAGTGCTTGTGGCAGGAAAAGGGAATGATTACTGTGGATACTACGTTTGTGAGTTCATCTACAACGCAACTTGCAAAAAAACCCGGGCTACTCTAAAAGACAATTTGATGTGCGTAAGCAATAATATTCACAATTTCATTATATTACCATCATTTGTGTTAAGTTTCATTCATATATATGTATTGACCCCCTTCTTCAAATTAGATGTGGAGATGCGGGATGAACTCCTACCACAAGATCGCATCAAAGCAATTCAAGAGGAATTGGCGGGATTCTTTCTTGACCACGTCATCAATAAAGCCGGAGAATACCATTTGGAAGCTGACTTCATATATAATTAGGGGATTATATTCAAAGAGATCTTAATATTGTATATATGTAGCCAGTAGCGCCAGATAGATATACAAAAACTTGTTGTTTGACCAATCTCTCGAGAAGGAGAGGTCGATATCACTTCTCTCTGTATGAATATGTTCATGAAGAACTTCTGTATTTAATGGTTTCCTTCATTTGCTTACTAGCTAGCGTGTCGAGGGCCTCTCTATACGTATAGTATGTAGCGTCGACCAAGCACGGAGATAAGAGAGGACACTTCTCTCTATTAATTAATTAGCTACCTAACACAATATATGAAACCCCTTAAATTAACCATACAAAACCCCAACCCCCCCCCCCCCTTCAGAAAAAAAACAAAAACCCTAGCCCCTGAAATGCTGACGCGTGGATGCTATTGGTCCCGGTTGGTGCACACCAACCGGGACAAAGCCCCCCTGCCAGGGCAAGCCAGCGGCCACGTGGAGCCCCATCTGTCCGGTTGGTGTAGAACCGGGACTAAAGGTGTAGGGCTTTAGTACCTGACCCTTTAGTCCCGGTTCCCGAACTGGGACAAATGGGCCTTACGAACCGACAAATGGCCCTTTTCTACTAGTGTGTACATGAACAGTAACTCGAAGTGAGGTCCAACGATGGATCATCGTGCTCGGGGGATGCCGACACGGCCACCATGGTGCGGCTGTGCTACCCGGGTTGCAGGCCATCCGTGGAGGCGCCGGAGAGTGCGACTCCGCCCTCGTCAACGTCAATTGCGAGGGTCGCCACGGCCTCCGCGCCCTCAGCCTCGCCATGAAGGGCACGCCGCACTATACACTCAGTGTACGGTCCACGGATGGCCTTGTCATTGGCACGCCAACAAAGGGGATGTGCGTCGGCAACAGCGTTCGGCACCTACCAAGCAACAAGCAGCACCCACCCTTCGGTGCACACTGACGCCAACGAACGAACACTGTTGCACGCTCGGCACATAGCCACCATTCTGCGCGACACGATGATTCGGCCACCCCCACACTACCCATCGCGCCCGCGGCTAGTCCCAATCGCGGACGCCATCTTTATCCCTACGACCGCTCATGGTTCATATCGTCGCCTCTGCGCCACGCGCTGCACGCTTACTAGTGAATGAAATGTCGCAGCGATAGGTCTATTAGCAGTGTTCATGCTATACAAACGTTGCTAGCATGTTAAATATTAGCAACATCCTTGTCAAGTGCACGTCGCAAAGGTGGTGGATCTATGTACCGGCAGCGCTCCTCGACAGAAAACGCTGCTAATATTACCAACCAAAATAATTGTCCGTGGTCTTCTCCTCTGTGCGCTCACTTCCTTTCTCTTTCTCTTCATTCTCTATAAGAAAATTGTATATGTCAGTACTCAAATACTGTACATACATATCACTTGTGACTCACCAGACTAACCCTCGAACCCTCGCTTCGTCCTCTCCGAGGCGACTCGAGGGTTCTCAACCCTAGCGCCGCCACCCCCTACCCACTCCCCTTCCACTCCGCCGCCGGCCTGAGGTGCCGCCCCAGGCTCGCGACGTCACAGTCGCGCGTACATCTACCTGATCAACCAGGTGGCGGCGAGACCGATCTACGCCTGTCCGCATCTCGTTTAAGGCCTAGGGCCGCCGGGGCGGCCGGCCCATGCGGAGCCGGCATGATCCTCCGGGCAGGTGGCGCCGTGGGCACTGGTGATGCTGTCATCTTGGCTGCGCGGGTAAGCAAGGGGGCAGCGGGCGTGGGTCGCGACGCGGTGGTCTCCTTGCGGACCGCATCAGCATCTTGTGAAGAAGGCACGCCTCATCTGCCCGATCTGCTTGATCCCCTTCGATTCCAGTGGCCGGCGTCCCCCTTGGTTGCTGTCCTTTGGCTCGGTTGTTGGGAGCTCGAGGCTGTGTAGTGGGACCGGGATCGGCTAAAACCCCTTGGCTAGCGCGCGCCACAACGAAGTCATACACATTGTGTGACCCGAAACCCCTCCTTGGAGGCTCGCGGTGAGTTCCCACTCCTTCCTCTTCCTGGGCCTCCTGCACAAGTATGAAGCACCTCTGGTCGTCCCCTGTATGGGCAGCAGATGGCGCCACTTGCGCACGTCGTATTCCTTGGTGGAGGCGTCGCCAGTCGGGCTGATAGCAAGTACACGTGCCGCGTGTGCATGGTGGTTGGTCGTGGAGCCAGTGCGCCGGCGCTTGTGCCGTCCTTATTCACTCTCGCGGCTGCCCCCAACGGTTTATACAGTCACATCGTCTGATGGCTAGTCACCATGTGGCAACGCTAAAAGGTTGATCCAGACATATCCGCACGGCAGTACCATGTCCCGAGCTCATTGCTCCCTCTCCTTGCAGCATTCCGGTGCCAATCCAGTGCGCATCCTGGATGATTCGCGAACTTCGGGGATTCTGTCCTAATACATCCGAGTGCGGTCTGTCCTACGAGCATAACGGACGACCAGTTGTGCACTCCTCACTGTACGGCCGCCGCGACAAGACCACTTGTTCTTGGACAAAACTATTGGCCGGGATCTTTCTGAGTCTTTGCGACCAAGTGCACGCATGCGTCCATACGCGACATGCCTTTAATTCAGACACCATCAGCTTCCCTCAGTCCGTCAGGTCCATAGCCTGTTAGAGGTGATGCATTACGCCGCTGCATTCGCCTTCCTATGCACGCTTGCTGTTTCGCCTTGAATGCTGTTCTGTCCCAGCGCCTTTTGTATCAGCCCTGTTTTCTTTCTTTCTTTTCCTGTTATCGATTAGCCTTATCTCTCCTTCATATGCAATCCTATGTGCAATTGGCTCCTGGGCTGAGCTGATGGCCTGTTCACATTCAAAGCCAGGCTTATTGAGCGCCTTTATCCTCTAACACAGCAAAATACATATCAACTTGTGTTATTGATTACCTGTATAAGGTCAGCCTACATTTTCACGCGTCCAAACACAGCTCCAAACCTCAACACTGCGTAAAGCGCATCTGGAGTCGAGTCATCTCCCTGCAACCAAGTAGCCCCAATAGTCAGCACTCGCTCTACAAAGGAGCAGGCCTACGCGATCGTTGATCTAGAGAGGGACAAACAACACGGCAGCCTATTCCCCAATTTGAAAAATTCATTATATATTTACGAAACCCTACTTCTTTCTAGCTTCCATCAAGAGATATAGTATATCTATAGTCTCAACCATCTTATTTCTCTTTAAGGTAGCGCGGAAATAAATCTTCTACGCAATGAAGAAAAAAATGGCTTCATTGTTAGGCGTGAACAGAAGAAAATTTGAACACCTCTCAAAGTTGATTTTCAGGATTCACCACTGCCCCCCCCCCCCTCTCTCTCTCGTCCAAAAGCTAGCTCCCCACCTCTACCCCCATTTCGGCCCATAGACCTCTCCGGGCGTGCATGGCAGCCAAGGCCAATTCCGGGGAAATACCCTTTGCCTGCATGTCGCCATGTCTTGCATGGGTGGTGGGGAAATACCCTTTTGTTCTGGGTGTATGTGCACCTCATATGAGATATTTTTAATAAATAAAATAAAGGACTGTGCTAACGACCAGTCGACTCGTGGTCGTCAGCGACAGATCCGGACGATTCCGCCCACGTACGATCCACTTCGCTCCAATTTTCCTGGCGCTACATCGATCCACTGCGGATTTTTTTTCTTCTACCCCCATTCGGCCATGACCTCTCCGTGGCGCGCATGGCAGCCAAGGCCAATTCCGGGGAAATACCCTTTGCCTGCATGTCGCCATGTCTTGCATGGGTGGTGGGGAAATACCCTTTTGTTTTGGGTGTATGTGCACCTCATATGAGATATTTTTAATAAATAAAATAAAGGACTGTGCTAACGACCAGTCGACTCGTGGTCGTCAGCGACAAATCCGGACGATTCCGCCCACGTACGATCCACTTCGCTCCAATTTTCCTGGCGCTACATCGATCCACTGCGGATTTTTTTTTCTTCTAGCGCAATAAAAATAATTGGCGGAAGTGGGATTTGAACACACTACCTCTTGATAGCCCACAGTAGCTTGCAACCACTCGGACTAGATTGAGCTAGTGATTAGATTAAGACATTTGTTTTCTACGTATAGTACAGGAAACATGCTTTTTCAGTTTTTCCCCCTGGATTTATGTACTGCACAATATTCATGGATGGATATATGGTGTCTCCATGCCACTCATGTTATACTAGTTATCTAGAATTTATCGGGGGATGTTTCTGCACTTATTTTAACGGAAACAAAAGTTACCGGGGTGTTCACACGTAAGTTATCAGGTGTGTGACGTGTAAATTATCATGTTATCGGGGTATATTTTTAATAAAAATATCTCCGAGTCAGAATTATCGGGGGCTTGCGCATAAGTTATCAGGTCTGTAATGCGTTAAAAAAAACCATGCTATTTACGCAAAACTTACTGGGATATATTTTCAACAACTTTTTTCTGAGGGTCAAAAAGGTTACCATGGTATTCGTACATGAGTTATCAGCTCCGCGCTGTATAATTTACCATGCTATTTACACTTATGTTACCGGGGGTATCTTTGCAACGATTTTTTTCTTCCGGTTCAAAGTTATCATGGTGTTTGTACCTAATTTAGCAGGTCTACAATATGTAACTTACCACGCTACTTACAAATAACTTATCATATGTATGTTTCAACAACTTTTATCCACTAGGTCAAAAGTTACAACGGTGTTTGTCCATAACTTATCAGGTATGTGGTGCGTATTGCAATGCTATTTACACATAACTTAGTGGGGTTATGTTTTGAACAATTTTCCTCAGTTAAAAAGTTATCACGATGTCCATACATTAGTTATCAGATCTACGCTGTGTATTTTACCATCCTATTTTTACATAGATGTTAGCCCCCCCCCCCCCTCATGGTGCAAAAATACCATGGTGTTTGTACCTAATTTAGCAGGTATGTAGTACGTAAGTTACCACGCTACTTACACAAAATTTATCAGGGGTATGTTTAAAGAAAATTTCCATTGGCATAAAAGTTACCATGATATTGAGATGTAAGTTATCGGGTATGCGACACGTGTATTACCACACTATTTACACAGAAGTTATCGAGAAATATGTTTTCAATGGTTTTTTCTAGGTCAAAAAGTTAACGATGTTTGTATGTAAGCTATCAGATTTGTGGTGCATAAATTATCAAACTCATTACAAAGAATTTATCAGGGGATATTTCAAAACAAACTTTTTTTTCTTGACGACACATGAGAAAAAAACTTCATTCTATGTGAGCGGAATGTTTATTTCACTAGAAAAATGTTCATCACTACAAAAAGAGAGATAAATACAACATGATGCATCAGCCCTTACAAAACCTGGACTAGATGGTTTTGTCTCTAGGTCAAAGGCAATGTTGTTTTTCTTTCCCACTCTCATTAAATAAGGTATAAAATCCTGTTAAACTAGTAGGAAAACAGAACATTTATATGTACCGGTTGGTTGCGTGTAGAGGGCTTCATCCAATTGGTTGTGGGTTCGACTCCTATTGGTGCTTCATTTTATTTTTCGGTAGCTTTTTTCACGCGCTAGAACTGAACAAGCGGTTTATCGAGCGCGAGAAGCGGATCCAACGGCTCGTACGTGCCTGTCGCTAATTGCCAGTCGGCAGGAAAATAGCATTCTCGTAAAATAAAAGCAAAACAAGTTGAGAGGTTGTTTTAGAATAAACTTGACTTTCTTTTGTACTACTATTTAAATTTTCATGAATAAAAAACCAGTGTTGACTTTAGGGCAAAAAAATAAAATTTATTGCCATTATAGGTCACTATTCACACTATTTTGACTGAGAATTTTGTCAACGGGAGTTTTATTTTTGTGATTTTTTAAACAAGTACAATAGAAGGTCAGGTTTGTTCAAAAACATTTTCAGAATGTTTTAACTTTGTATGTAAGTACTATATTTTTTAAATATAGAGTGGTGTGCCTTTTTTCTTCCTGGTCTCTATTTTCGGTGGTTGGACACGCCACTCCCCTGGGTTCCCCGTGTGTTTGTGCCTTGCCTTTGGAGTATTACTATTCTACCCGTCCAGCTAACCTTCGTTGGCCGCCATTCTTTTTATTACAAATACGTAGAAAAAACCCAGCAGTCTGATACTCTTGTTTACTAGTCAATTACTGCAGTTGAATTTGTTCTCGCATCAGTATTTGAGCCGAGCCATCGCATTATTTTACTGCCACATATATCCATATACAATCACTCGGTTGAGACATGATCGATCGATCAGAGCTTTTTGGTGTGGACAAGGAAGGCGACGGCGCCGGAGGTGGCGAGCGGAATGACGGTGTCGTCGGAGAGCCATCCCAGCCCCGGCAGGACCCGCTTGGCCACCAGCGCGCACATGGGCGCGCCGAACAGGAACATGAGCAGCTCCGTCGTCGCCTTGCCGAAGCTGAAGCTGTCCCGCTTCACCAGCTCCCCGCTCATCTTTGCGAACTCCTCCCGCTTCACCTCGCCACTCCCCGCCTTGTGGTGCTTCTGCACGCCCACACGAACATGAGCACCCCCTCGATTCAAGCCACACGTACTGACCGGACTGAAGAACGCGGCTACTAACTCACCGTGTACACCTCCTGCAGCTTCTCCCTGGGCGGGATCCTGTACTGCACCTGCCCGCGCTCCTCGCAGAACTTCCTGGGGGGTTCGTTCAGCGGCGATGATGAATGCACGATGGACATGAACTGAATGCATGTAAGGTTCGGAGAAAACTTACTGGATGAGCTCGTAGATGGCGTGGTAGAAGTCGTCGAACGAGTCCACCTTCGCCACGTGCTCGTCGTACTTACTCTCCATGAACTCGATCAGCTTCTTCGCCTCATCGGGCTTCAGCTCCGCCTTCTTCTCGCTCTTCTCCGCGGCCTGGCTCTTCTCCACAACTGTTTGATCAAAACATATACATATATATGTGCTTAGGTTCATTGAGTCAAGTCTGAATGTTGTGCCGAGAAAAGAACAACGGCAATGTGTTCACCTTGAGGTGTCTGCTGCACCTCGGCAGCATTGTCAGCCATCTTCTTCGATGAAATGCAGGAACGGATGGTCGGTCCCTTGTGTAGACTATTGCTGCGTATATATTATGGCAGACTGCTGGCCAGGTTCCTTGTGTGGGACAGAGACAATGGCATTGCCTCGGCAGGAAGCAAAGCTGGGCAGGAGCAAGGGGAAAAGGAGCCCCCAAGGTCAGGAATCATGTGGCCATTGTCGCACGGTATTCCGTAGCTAGCTGCAAGCTGCACCTGCAAGCATTTGGGTGCAGACCAAGCAAGGTTCAGACTTCAAACAGACACCGTTCTCTAGCTTTGCCCTTACTCCTGAATCCTGAGAGAAGGAACAGAACGTGCACACATGCATATGTAGTTTGTGGGGAATGTAGCGAAATGTTGAGCGAACGCGTCATATTTCCCGCCTAAATCTGAAGAACTAATAGGAGTGCAAGCTTAGTTTCACAAGTAGCTGTCGGTGAAGAACAATGTCATCAGAAAATGGAACAAGTGGGCAAATACAGATGGATGGTACGTGGGCCAGACGAACAAGCGTGTACGATTACAATGGAATTAATTCTGTGGGAACCTGGCACAATCTTGATGAGGTCGCCTTGGCGCATCGCGCATAAGATGTGTGCACGCAAGCACTGAGCTTAGGTGAAGCAGATTCGGAATGTGACAGAGGCCTGATATAGGCCTATTTCTTTCTTTCCTACATTTTCATTCTTTGTGCCAGCGTCCTAATATCTATCTACTCTATCACATCCCCGGGCATTGACATGGTGGAACATTTGCTATTATTGGATCACTGCCGTTAGCTATCCACCCATTCATTGTAGTTCCATATGCATAATCAGAAGATCACAACCGTTTTCTGAAAAGAAGTCCAGAATATCTGTTTGTAAATACAAAAAATGAAGATACAGATGTAGCAGAATCATAGTTATCTCCGCAAAAAAAATCATAGTTATCAGAATTTAACTCCTTTTTTCTCTCATATAAGCCACACATGACGCGCTATCCTGAGAGGCGCCCCTATATCTCGCATTCAGCGAGACGGGAGGAACCCTCGCTGAAGAGTGGCGCGAGTTAGGCCGGCTCAGCCGCGCAAGAATGACATCCTCGTTTTTTGTTTTAGTTCTTTCATGTTTTTTTATTTCTTTTCCTATTAACTTTTATTTGTCCTTTCAAATGTTCTACATAAATATATACAAAAATCACTCTATATAAAACATTTGAAAAAAGTTAACCAAGTATTCAAAAAATGTTAAATGTGTATAGAGAAAATATTTATAATGTATATATATAATTTATAAAAAAGTGTACAAAACAATTTGATCATGCATTTAAATTTTGTAATCAAGCATTTGAAAAAATGATGTGCAAGTGTTAATCAAGCATTTGGAAAATGTTAATGTGTATAGAAAACAAGTTGACCATTTATGTAAAAAAATGATGCAAAATATATAATCTTGTATATAAAAATGTTAATCAAGATTTTTAAAAATGCTTAACAAGTATTTCAAAAATGCTAATCAAGCATTTGAAAACTGTTAAATATGTATAAAAAATGTTTAACATGTATTAAAAAATGATGAAATTTTTAGACCATGTATATAAAATGTTAGTCAAATATTTGAAAAATATTCAAACAATATTTAATTTTTTAGTTAAGCATTTGAAAAATGTTAAATGTGTTTAGTAGACCATGTGTTCAAAAAATGTTAATATTGTATTTAAGAAATGTTAATCATTCATTAAAAAATTGTTGACCATTCATTAAAAAATTTAATCTTTTATTTGAAAACGTTATTAAAGCATTTGATTATTTTTAAATGTGTACAAAAAATGTTAACCATGTATTAAAAAATGTTAAATTTCTATTTGAAAAATGTAAGGTGTATTAGAAAAAAAAATTCACATATACAAAAAAACATAGAAAGAAAACCAAAAGAAACAATGAAAATAAAAAATATAGACAAAAAACAATATAAACTAAACAAGAAAATAAAATAAAAAACAAAGAAACAAATGCAAAAAGAATAAAAAAGCTAGAGAAGAAACAAAGAAATAAAGAAAAACAAAAAAAAGAAAGAAAGAAAAAAACCCAATGAAACCTGAGAAGTCCTGTACTATCAACCAGATGAGATATGGCTTTGAAAGGTCGGAGTCAGTCTCCTCTTTTTCTTTTAGGTCATTTAGCAGTTCCTCAATTAGCTTTTTCCCCGAGAAAGCCTTCCCGAGATTCAAAGAAAAAGGTTGAAGGTTGACCTCTGGGATTAGCTTTTTCTTTTAGGTCATTTAGCAGTTCCTCAATGAGTGAATTGAGTTCGCAAAAATAAATATATTACAGAAATTTCTCTTTGTAAAAGAGGAGACTGATGTCTACTTATTGTAATTTTTTTCATGTTTTTATTTATTTTTATTTTTACTTTTTTTTTCTACTTTCAAATGTTCTAAATAAATATATTACAAAAATCACTCTATATAAAACATATGAAAAATGTTAACCAAGTATTTGAAAGATGTTAAATGTGTATAGATAAAATGTTTATCACGTATACGAATAATGTATACAAAAATAGTGTACGAAATAATTTGATCATGTATTTAAATTTTGTAATCAAGCATTTGAAAAAATGTTGTACAAGTTAATCAGGCATTTGGAAAATGTTAAATGTGTATATACAAAAAAGTTGACCATGTATAAAAAATGATGCAAAATATGTAACCATGCATATAAAAATGTTAATCAAGCACTTAAAAATGGTTAACAAGTATTTCAAAAATGTTAATCAAGCATCTGAAGAATGTTAAATGTGTAAAAATGATGAATTAATTTGATCATATATATAAAAATGTTAGTCAAATATTTGAAAAATATTCAAACAAGTATTTATTTATTTTTAATTAAGCATTGTAAAAATGTTAAACGTGTTTAGTTGACCATGTGTTCAAAAAAATGTTAACATTGCATTTAGAAAATGTTAATCAAGCTTTTTAAAAATGTTGAATGTGCATAGAAAAATGTTGATCATTTATTATAAAATTTTAATTTTGTATTTGAAAATGTTAATCAAGCATTTGATTATTTTTAAATGTGTACAGAACAAATGTTGACCATGTATTAAAAATGTTAAAATTGTATTGGAAAAATGTTAAAGGTGTATTAGAAAAAAGTTGTTGACTTATGCAAATAATTTAGAATGAAAACCAAAAGAAACAAAGAAAACAATAAACCAAAAAAGAAACAAAATAAACCAAACAAAAAAAGAAAATAATGATAAAAAGAAACAAATACAAAAAATAATGAAAAAACCAGAGAAGAAAAATAAATAAATAAAACAAAGAAGAAAAAACCAATGAAAACCGAGAAAAAAATGGAGAAAAACCTGTGAAAAAACAAAAGAAAATAAAACAAAATCTGAAAAAAAACGGAGAAGAAACAGTGGAAAACCGACTCGTTTCCTCTTAAGTAGGCCCACGATATTACTCCATCACTAACTCGAGCCAAGCCCAGTGGCTAGCCACACTTGCTGTCAACCAGGAGACATGGGTTTGAGTCTCCTGCGTGCTCCCTTTTCTCCCCTCTTTTTTCTTTATTGACTGTGCACAAATGGGTCGGCCCGATTACTTTAGACCCTTTAGCGAGACATCCTATCGTCTTGCTTAATGTGATATAGTCGCGGTGCTATCCTTTATTAACAGGGCGCGAATGAGCCTGCCCGATTAGTGTACGTAGACCCTTCAGTGAGACATCCTATCGTCTCCCTTAATATGAGATATAGTCGCGCGCTATCCTAAGTACTCGCACTTAGTGCTCCTGGTTCGCCCTCTCTAGCGTGGGTTGGGCTTGCCCTTGCGGTTGGGTCTCCTGAGCTGGGCTGGGCCTTCAGCTTTAGGGCTTGTTGTAGACTTGTAGTACAGTAGTAGTTGTTCCCTTGCCTTCAAAAAGTACTTGTTCCCGTTTCCCCTCAAATAAGAAAAAGGAGAGCTGTTGTCCCCATGGTAGACATTGTTGTTTGTACTTGAGTAATCGATCTAAATTTGTTCCGGCGTCGAGAAAGCAGAAAGGAAAATCAGATTCACCAGCATCTGCATGCATGGACAACCGTAGGGGGTGCCAACGATGACGTCGATCGACTGAGCAACCTATCAGACTGCCTCCTCCACGACATCCTGTCACGCCTCAAGGCCCTATAGACCCGCGTGCTGTCGTCGAGATGGTGCCACCTCTGGCTCACCTCGTCATGCCTGGACATCCCCGTCGTGCCACGTGGTGCTTGGGCCTCACCGTTGGGCACCCTGCGGTTGAGCGTGCCCTTGTCCCCTCCACTGTGGACGTGCCACTACCACGACCGTTCTTGCTGGTCGCATAGTTGGTGGGTTTGCCATGGCCTCCGGTTCTCCCCGGCGACGCTCGACGTCTCCGGTAACAAGCTGCCTCCTCTGGCTTCTGGCTCTAGCGCCCAGCGCCTCCATAAGATATGTCTCCACAGGGATTTCGAGAAGCACATCAGCTCCGGGCTCCCCGTGCTACAAAACCTCGAGATCAGGGGCACCGATATGACGAAAATATCAAGATCGTGTCCCACATGCTCAAGATCCTCATTGTTGATAAATCGCACACATCCAACAAAGGAACCAACACCAATATTCCTACACCTACAAAGGTGTTAAGAATGTTACTTAACACTAGACGATACCTCGTGCGTTGCTGCGAGAACTGATTGTAATATGTCCTGATGAAATTTGATTGAAAATGAATATTTGAATTAATAATATGACTACTGATCCATGGAATATATATGATTTCTTGTATCTATGTGGACTTTGCTTTCATGCATTCCAAGGTGTGTCTTTTCTATGCATGTTTCCATGTTGAAGTGGCATGTATGCATATTCAGAGCATTTGGTTAGCGGGGATCATCTATTTAGTTATAAAAGAACGAGTAACCTTAGAAACCCAAATGGTCCAAGGCATATATTAAGGCCAATCACCAACATATTAAGAAAATAGAAGATACCCTGCGTGTTGCGCCGGAAATCCTCGGTAGCTTTTGTAGATATTCTGAGTTGAGAAACACACAAAAGTTCGCCACAACATAGGCTAGAGTAATTTTTCTTTGGTGTTTCCTTTTGAAACATGATATCATAAACAACAGATGTATTGTCGGCTGTCTTATAGGAGTAAGAACAATTGATAGTGGGGAAATCAAGCAGCGGAGGGGGCGTTGAAGTGATGGTGGGAAATTTACTACTGATTTTGAAGTCTATTACATTGCCAGTAGCTGCTCCCTTTTGGTGACTGGCTGGAGATTCAACTCAACTTGGATGACTGTGTATATCAGTACGAAGTTGGTTTTCCTCTATGTATATTCATCCTATATTGTGCAAGTTTTACCTAATTAACCTGAATAGTTTGTTCACACATACCATTACTACATGAGCTATTTTTCTTAACTTTGTACCTAACAGATAATTACGTAAAGTTGTATCCTTACAGGAGTTGTCTCTCTACAGATGGTTAACAGCTTCTAAGGTTTGTTCATCAAGAAAGCATACACAATTACATGTAACTGAAATACATTTTATGAACATGCAGCTACCATCAGAAGTGAAATATTCCATAAGTAATGTCCAAAAGTATCACTTTCTTGCCTTAAGTATCTGTAATGAGTAGGAAACAGAGGTCTCAACCTAGCTTCAGTACAACAAAAGTGATTATTAGTCAATAATTGATCTCTCAGTATACAAGTAAAATCAGTAATTGAACATCGCATAGTAATTTTAAACAATTAAATTATGTCCTGCTAAAATGCCGGCTGATAAGTATATGTGCATATAATCTACAAAAAGTATTTGTCATGTCTGCATAATCTGATTTACAACTAAAATTCCGAATCTGTAAACACCCAGCACTATAGACCTTGGTTCAAATATTTGAAATAAACATCATATACCTTGTTACAGTTGCAGGGCATGCAACACCAATCTTAGATGCTGGATGGGCATGGCATTGCACAAGATACTGTTTGACTCTTTTTTACAACAAAGGAGCTTCTGGTGGTGCTGCAGTGTTAAATATATATGATGCATAATGGAGCTTCTTGGTGCTAATTCAATGATATGTCAGACATACTTTTGATCTGACTCAATGCATATGGTCACCATTGGATTTTTTTACAGCAAAGGACATGTTGTGGTGATGTGGTGTTAACAAAAAAGTCATGTGGGCCTATCACAGACTTGAAAAGATTAGTGTAAAGTTTACATACTATCCAAATAATTAAAAATAATTGTTGCTCCAAGCTTTCACATAACACTACCTTGAAGATGTTACTTCCCATTGATGACGATGATTTCTAAGCCAATTACATGAACATGTTTTGTTTCTGTAACATGAAAACCTGGAATACCTTTATATGTTGGCTTCGGTATTGCTAGTGTATACTTCGTGAACTCTGCAGATCTTGCTAGTACGATCATTATTATTATCACATGCATTTGAATTTGCCTTTTTCTGCCAAACAACAGTGTACTTCCGTTCTTATAGATTTTATCCCAACAAAGAATTTCATAAATGTCCTCATTATATTATGTACTTCCTCTGAATCTTGGTTGGATATTTTCCTTGTTTGGTTTCAGTTGATGGGAAGACCAGAAAAAAAATATCAAATAATCCCTAAGCTGGTTGATTTGATGATGCATCATATATGTCCCACCTGCGCCAAGGGAAATCTAGCTACCTACGACTAACGCAGCTTTGTGTGAAACATAAACAGACAGGGAGAGAGTGGTTACCAGGTGAAATCCGATGAGAGAAAAGATGGGGCTGCTATTGCGGCCAGTGGGGAAAAGGTTGTGCAAGGATTAATCTGACCCGTTTGTGCTCCGTTCGTCGATTGGCTGGTGTCAGATGGCGGATTTGAAGGGAACGCAGTTTTTTTTTTTTTTTGCGGGGAAGAAGGGAACGCAGTTGGAGATGCGCCACACGCCACCACCAAGGTCATCATCACCGAGGGACTCCACCCGCAGCATGCGCCCCATGCACCGCGACGCGATGCGGCCATGAGTAAGAAATCTAGGCCGTGAGGAGGTGGGCGACTCTGGCGCGAGAGCCACGGCATGGCGGGGGAGCTCCTCCTGCCCGGCCCGTCGGGGGAGACGGGGTAGGGCCTTCCGGCAGCGCAGGGTGTATGATCCCTTTCCGGCTTGCCTGCTCCCTCTCGATGCTCCCACTTCATCCTATAGTATAGGGAGCGATAGAGTCGCCCTTTTCAGGCCCGTGGTGCGATGGATGCGGCGGCGGCGGCGGCGGAGATCGAGAAAGGATACGGAAGAGACCGAGATTGAGAGAAGGCAAAAGATCGAGCGGACGAACTGACCATACGACTAAACACCAACCGACGTAAAATATATAAGGAATAAGAGATGCGAGTCACCCTAAAAAAAAAGGATGCGAGCCACAACGCGGGGAAGAAGTCCACGACCTCCTACTGACCAGCAGGGTCCACGCGCCCATCAAAGCCCCGACGCACGAGAGCGCTTGATTTCACGGGAGCTTAGTACTCCCTTCATTTTTTTTATACAAGGCCACAAACTCGGATTACAGGTACTAATGCAACATTTAATGCCTACTTTACAAGTCAATTTTTTTTTGTTTACTGTGATCATTAATACTCTGCATGCATGCAAAGAAACTGAGTGGAGGAAGTAGTTGACTGTCATTATGACTGCATGCATGCAAGTATTAAACAAGTTGTTAGTACGAGAAAATATCATTAACTTTGCCTCGGTTATTGTTGGTGGCCTTGTATAGATGCAAAATGAATATTTCATAGTGGCTTTGTATATAAAAATGAAAGGAGTATCTCTAACGATAAAGGGTACTAGTCGATTGATTTAACAGATAGGAGCTGCTAAGCTACTCACGTCAATTGAATCGACATCCGCAGCGACCGGGTGGGAAAATTAGTCATGTCTACAGCGATGCCCGCAGCGATCGGGTGATCCAGACATGCACTGCTGACTGCGTGGTTACCGCCTCCGACCACACCAAGAGTTTTTGTAAAAATGATCATACTCCACGTAAATTCCTCAGGGGCAGACCTAGAGAGAAAATGATCAGGTGTCCTAGCATATGATTGCTCATATTTTTCATTTAAAAAGATGGGGTGTCACACGCTATATTTTACATAATAAAACTTGCAAAGAAAATAGATCGCACCCGGTGTCCTGTGGGTACGCCCCTGAAATTCCTGTTGACCGGGCCAATTCCATGGGTTTACGGACTGAAGCTGGCGAAGATCTCGGTACAAAATTTAGAGGACTCCTGGAGTTGAACTCTGAACGGCCCAACTCTAGGAGTTTAGGGAATCCGCTAGTTGAGAAAAAGCTTAATCCTCCGAACTTAACTTTTTTCAGATAAAAATAAGGTTTTTTTTTGAATTTTCATCGGGGACACAACACAACAAGGGGCACCATGGACACTCGAACTGCACCGTCGAGCCGAGGCAAAACGACGCAATCGAAAAGCACTGTGGCAACCATTACTGCACAACGCCGCGACACCATCTGTGTCATGAGGTACATTCGAACGGTCACCCGGGCCGAGATGACGCCACGACACCTGTGTGTCACCGGCGTAGCCGAAGGGCATCCCCAAGCATAGAACTCCACAGAGCACACCCAAAACATCACAACAAGGGGCACCACAGGCGCTCGAACTGCAGCGGTGAGCCGAGACTAAACCATGACACTGCACCATCAACGCAATCGAAAAGCACCGGGCAACCAAGACTGCACAACGCCGCGACATCACCTATATCATGAGATACATTCGAACAGTCATCCAAGCCGAGACGACGCCACGGCCCTGGCAAACAGCCTTCACCGGGCTTTGCCCAACGTTGTTTGCCGGCCGCGGCGAGCTATGGCGGCGCCCGGCGGGGTGGCCGCCCAAGTCGCCTCGGAGAGACGACGCGGGGGCAAGCCTCAGAGAGCAGGCAGGCGCCAATAATTCCATTCAAAATAAGTTTGTTTTAGTTTAGCTTTTTTAAAAGATGCTCTAATCAGTCAACCAAGTCAGCGGTATACTGCTAGGGCCCCAACAGCAAGTCCTGCCCTCCCTCCCAGTCAACTTTCTAGGCCCCCTGCCAATCATAGAGATTTTCCGAAACTCGGTCAGTTGATTTAGCTGAAAGGAGCTGCTAAGCTGCCCCCGTCAACTAAACCGAGTCCCAAGTCTAAAGCGACTCCCGCGACGACCGGGTGATCCAGACATCTACTGCTGACCGCGTGTACTGCGGGGTACGCCTCCGACCACACGAATAGTTTTTTTGTAAACATTAACATATATTGTGTTACATAATTGTTGACCTAGCATTTTATCATATATTTTTGTGCACCTGGAGCATTCCTCGAGATTAGCTATCTGGGAGCTTCTGTTTAATGTCAAACTGAAGTTTAATTATATAACATGTTCAATTACATAGAATATTTTTTTTAGTGAATTCAGTACATACTCCCTCCGTTTCTTTTTTGTCCGCATATAAGATTTGGTCAAAGTCAAACTTTGTAAAGTTTGACTAACTTCATAGAAAAAAATATTAACATCTCCAATGCTAAAGTTACATGTTATGAAAATTAATTTCATCATGCATCTAATATTATTGATTTCAAAGTGTGGATGTTGATATCTTTTCCTACAAAGCTAGTCAAATTTTACAAAGTTTGACTTTGACCAAATCTTATATGCAAACTAAAAAGAAACGGAGGAAGCATATGCTTATTATGAAGTGGATGTGCCATATGGATGTACAAAGCAGTAAAATTACAATTCAAATATGTTTTTCGGTCAAGTATTGAGCATCGATTAGAAACCAGACTCTTAATACCCAGGATTTTTGGGGATTTAAAGTTATGCGGATACCTTTTTTGGGGTTTTAGATTTTGGCTATCAATTAGAGATGCCCTTAAAACACTTGATTCCTTGTAAACACCAAAATCTTCTTGTAGTTTTTTCCACGCATAGTCTCGCTCGGCGGCTAGACCAGTACACACGTCCCAACACATTTCCATGCTTGTGATGTTGATGGGAGTATTGTTTAGTATAAGAATTCTCTACTAGCTTCTGCCCAGCCCAGGTACCAAGTTAGTCGATGGACATGGTTACCGCCCCCCTCCTTCTGCTCCTGCTCCTCGCGCCTCTCGCCGCTGCGCAATGGCAATACTGCGGCAACAACGGCAACTACACACCAAATAGCACCTACCAAGCTAACCTCAGGCTCCTCTCTTCCACCCTTCCCAACAAGGCCGCGTCCAACACCACCCTCTTCGCCACCGCCACAGTGGGTGATATTCCGGACATGGTCCACGCTCTCACGCTCTGCCGCGGCGACACCAGTGCCTTCGCCTGCGAGGACTGCGTGGCTACCGCCTTCCAGGACGCTCAGCAGCTCTGCCCGTACAGTAAGGACGCCTCCGTGTACTACGATATCTGCATGCTCAGGTTCTCCAACCAAAATTTTCTTGCCACCACCGTCAATGGCAATACTACACTCATCCTCGAGAACTACCAGAATCTCACGACAAGCGTTGACTATTTCAAGCTCTTCTTGTTCACGCTTCTGAACGGCACGGCACAATCCGCCACTAAGAGCTCGAGGAGGTTCATCACCTCGCAATTAGACATCAGCTCCTTCCCAACGTTGTACTGTCTTATGCAGTGCACGCCCGACCTCACCATCGAAGACTGTGGGGCCTGTTTCTGGGAGGCCTTGCAGTATACGCTCAATTACATCGACCGTAAGCGAGGTGGTCGAATTCTTGGGACACGGTGCACCGTAAGGTACGAAATATATCCGTTCTTCCAAGATCCTATACTGCATATTACCAACTTGGCCCCTGATGTTCCGGCAATCGACAACACTACTACCACGCCACGTGTAGAGCCAGATACAAAGCTCCCACGATCGCAGCCACCAGCTGCTGCTATGCCATCCCCAGATGTGCAAACGACCATCAAAGAACAGCACGGTATGTAAATTCTCATCCTTCCTGGCACATCCATGGATGGACATTTATTTTCAAAAAGAAGGATTACTCCCGGCATCTACATCAAGTGATGTACACAGCCATTCATAGATGGACAAGGCACCAAGGCTGCAATTGGATTAATCAATTTAGGTCATGTGTCAATATGTCACACATCTTGTGGGGAAACACAATCGTTATTTGAAATTCTCGATGTTTCTTTTTTCTTTTTAATTTGTTATCTCTTCTTTCCATTTGAGTAAAGCATTTATGGATGCAGACTTTAAAAGAACTTATACATATATGTATATGCTGTGAGAAGTAATAAGCTCGGAAATAAGAATAGTATTCTACATGAAATTCTCTTTCCTGGCAGCTGATTAATTTAGTCTACATTGTGGTAACTCTACTTAGAAGGAAAATAGATACTTAGATATTGTCATCATTTATGGCTGCATGCATCATTATGATGTAGAGGCCGGGGGTATACCTCCATTTCCAAAAAAAAAGATATTGTCATCATTTGGGTTTCGTCAAATGAAGATCCTCTCATTATTATGATACTCCTGATGCACTATATCTTAAGCTATATTGTATCTTATAGTACATAAATTGTGTGTTTAGATAGAACTTCTCCAATTGACAATATCTTAGAATTGTGTCAGGGAAAAAGCTTCAGTTTTCTTAGTTTTGGGGCTAGAGTTATATCTGTATCTTATTGTTCAATTGGTGAAGCTGATTTATCACTGTCCACAAATAACTTCGTTTCATTTATATATGAGAACTGTACATTATTATTTTTCCTTAGGACGCAACGGAAGCAAGAGGCCGCTGTGGATTATTGCGGTGGTGGCTCCATTGCTCTCAATACTTATGTGCTTTATCTGCTTCGTTGTATGGATGAGAAGACGAAGAAAAGGTTTGTTGTAACAACAATTTATTCAAGTCAGCCAGTTTTGAGGCACAACTTAATGATGTATATTTGTGTATCCTCTCAATTTAGGAAAGGTAAACTTAAATGACCAAGCTGCCACGAATAGGCCAGAAGAAGATGCACTGGTTTGGAGATTGGAGGAGAAGAGTTCAGAGTTCACTCTCTTTGACTTTTCTGAGATATTGAATGCTACGCACAACTTCTCCAAAGGGAATCTACTTGGGCAAGGTGGCTTTGGCCCTGTCTACAAGGTAATTGTATTGTCCTGAAAAGATTGAGTTCATTCCAAAAATATAAATTAAATCTCTATTGGCTTAAATGAATCAAAGATCTCCTGGCCACTAACAAATTAATGCATTCATCCAAGTACACGTAAAATATAGTACATAATTTTACAGAAATAGACAAATAAGGAAGTCTTGATATAGTTGTTTATTTTGTCCTAAAGTGGACTGGAACTCAAAAGGCAATTGAATTGATCCAATGAAATGGAATATTAAGAACATGTCTTCAACATGTGAGGTTTTGTGTCCCAAAGTTCTTTAATATGGATGTCACGTTCTGTCATTGAAAAAAAATTTCAAGAACACGGAAAAAACTTGCATGTCCTTATATTAAGAGAAAGAGATATGTACAAGAGTTTCCGTACAGCAGTAGATCGCTATGGCAAATTCCTCTCTGATCTGGGGAAGTACCACCTAGTACTGCTGAGTAGTTAGTACATTATCAAATACTGTAGCATAGTGTTCAAGCCAGATGTTATACATACATACGACTGACAGTGTTGAAACGGGCACAATTATAAGATCAGTAAGACACCTCACCTCCAATTTTGTTTTGTACGTTCTTACAGGGAAGACTACCAGATGAAATGGAAATTGCAGTTAAAAGGCTTGCTTCACATTCAGGACAGGGTTTCACAGAATTCAAGAATGAAGTTGAACTTATCGCAAAACTACAACATAACAATCTGGTCAAACTCTTGGGATGCTGCATTCAGGGAGAGGAAAAAGTTTTGGTGTATGAGTATTTACCAAATAAGAGCTTGGACTTCTTTATATTTGGTACCCACAATGCAGTTTTGAACCATATTTTTTATTGTGATTTGTTCATACTCTAAAATGCACTTCCTAATGTGCAGATGAAAACAAAACAACGTTGGTTGATTGGGAAAAGAGGCGCGTGATAATCGAAGGGATAGCCCAAGGTCTTCTCTATCTACACAAGCACTCTCGTTTGCGCATCATTCACAGAGACCTTAAGGCCAGCAACATTCTCTTGGATCAGGAAATGAATCCTAAAATTTCTGATTTTGGTCTAGCTAAAATTTTCAGCTCAAATGATACTCAGGGAAGCACAAAGAGGGTAGTGGGTACATAGTAAGCATGCCTTTCTTAAAGACAAATTACAATATAGATAGTGCCTATGACACCAATTTTTAGTTGATGAGCCTAAATTTAAATTTTGATATAATATAATATTTCCTTTTGCGTCTATCTCATTTCAGTGGTTATATGTCTCCGGAGTATGCATCTGAAGGCATTTACTCAATCAAATCTGACGTGTTCAGTTTTGGTGTGTTACTTCTTGAGATCCTTAGTGGGAAAAGGAATTCTGGCTTCCATCAGTACGGAGACTTTCTTAACCTTCTTGGATATGTGAGCATTTTCTACACTCTCGCATGCGAGTGTACTATGTTTTAGACTGAAGTACCTTTATCATGTATATGTATATGAAAAAGATATATTATGACTTCATGCAGTCATGGCAACTCTGGGAAGGAGGAAAGTGGCTTGAGCTTCTAGAAGTGTCAATTGTTAAGGAGATCCATACAACAGAGGCTAGGAGGTACATTAACATTGCATTGATGTGCGTTCAAGAGAGCGCAGATGATCGGCCCACCATGTCAGATGTTGTTGCAATGTTAAATAGTGAGAATGTTATTCTCCCAGAGCCTAATCATCCAGCATACTTCAACTTAAGGGTATCTAAGGTACATGAATCAGCTAGTGTTGTTGTCCCATGTAGTAATAATGATGTAACCATCACTGAAGAGCCAGATGGCAGATAGCTGATTACTTTGCTTCAGTTGTTATTATCTGAGTTGTTTCTACATTATTCA
>NW_024110847.1:0-15145 GCF_003073215.2 Triticum urartu
ATATATATAGGAGGGGTCTTTAGTACCGGTTGGAGCCACCAACCGGTACTAAACGCCAATTTTCGCCAGGCCAAGGGGCGGAAAACGACCCCTTTAGTACCAGTTCGTGCCACGAACCGGTACTAAAGACCCCCCCTTTAGTACCGGTTGGAGCCTCCAACCGGTACTAATGGTTGTGTGCTGCCACCGGCGGGGCACAAATGTTTAGTCCCACCTCGCCGTCGCCGAGCGAAGGGCAGCTGCACTGGTTTATAAACCCAGTCGCGGCTGCTCCTTCGAACTCCTCTATATAGAAGGCTTCTCGGCCTAACTATGGCGCGCTGTCATGTGAGTCTGCCGGACCTTCTGGGCCTGAATTTGCACACCCTAGGTCTGGTAGGCCCACTGGACAGCGCCCCAACAATTTTTTTATAGTTTTTTCTTTTTTGCATTATTTATTTTCTTCTATTTATTTTTGAGTAATTTTTTATATAGTTTTTTTCTTTTCTGCATTATTTATTTTCTTCTATTTATTTTTTCGTAATTTTTATATAGTTTTTTTTCTTTTTTGCTTTATTTATTTTCTTCTATTTATTTCTGAGTAATTTTTTTCTGTATTTAGTTTCTTTGTGACCCTCTCTACTCTTTCACACATGCTATGTAGGTGAAATGATAATACCATGGCAAGTTTCAACATTTTCAGAGTTCATTTTGTAGTGATTTTCAATTTCACGATCATTTAGCTCTCTAAACAATTCGGTAAATGACTGAAAAACAGCAAATGATGTCAGAACGTGTTGGAAATTGATGATGTCGCTTTGAATGTTGCATAATGAACACAAAAGAAGTCGGGATTTCAAATAAGTATAAAAACATTGAAGTGTCCGTGTACTCAGATAAGTTCTCGTCCGAAACCCTGATACTCCGAAAGACATTGTCAAGTTTGTACACGAAGTGCGTCCAGTTTTGGCCGTGACCCTCTCTACTCTTTCGCACATGCTATGCAGGTGAAATGATGATACCATGGTAAGTTTCAACATTTTCAGAGTTCATTTTGTAGTGATTTTCAATTTCACGGTCATTTAGCTCTCTAAACAATTCGGTAAATGACTGAAAAACAGCAAATGATGTCAGAACGTGTTGGAAATTGATGACGCCGCTTTGAATGCTGCGTACTGAACGCAAAAGAAGTCGGGATTTTAAATAAGTATAAACAACATTGAAGTGCCCGTGTAACAGATGAGTTCTCGTCCAAAACTCTGATACTCCGAAAGACATTGTCCGGTTTGTACACGAAGTGCGTCCAGTTTTTGCAGTGACCCTCTCTACTCTTTCGCACATGCGATGCGGGTGAAATGATAATACCATGGCAAGTTTCAACATTTTCAGAGTTCATTTTGTAGTGATTTTCAATTTCACGGTCATTTAGCTCCCTAAACAAATCGGTAAATGACTAAAAACATCAAATGATGTCAGAACGTGTTGGAAATTGATGACGCCGCTTTGAATGCTGCGTACTGAACGCAAAAGAAGTCGGGATTTCAAATAAGTTTAAAAAACATTGAAGTTCCCGTGTAACAGATGAGTTCTCGTCCGAAATCCTGATACTCCGAAAGACATTGTCCAGTTTGTACACGAAGTGCGTCCAATTTTTGCCGTGACCCTCTCTACTCTTTCGCACATGCTATCCGAGTGAAATGATGATACCATGGAAAGTTTCAATATTTTCATAGTTCATTTTGTAGTGATTTTCAATTTCACGGTCATTTAGCTTTCTAAATAATTCGGTAAATGATTGAAAAACAACAAATGATGTCAGAACGTGTTGCAAATTGATGACGCCGCTTTGAATGCTGCGTACTGAACGCAAAAGAAGTTGGGATTTCAAATAAGTTTAAAAAACATTGAAGTGCCCATGTAACAGATGAGTTCTCGTCCGAAACCCTGATACTCCGAAAGACATAGTTCAGTTTGTACACGAAGTGCGTCCAGTTTTTGCCGTGACCCTTTCTACTCTTTCGCACATGCTATGTGGGTAAAATGATGATACCATGGCAAGTTTCAACATTTTCATAGTTCATTTTGTAGTGATTTTCAATTTCACGGTCATTTAGCTCTCTAAACAAATCGGTAAATGACTAAAAAACAGCAAATGATGTCAGAACGTGTTGGAAATTGATGACGTCGCTTTGGATGCTGCATACTGAATGCAAAAAAATTCTGGAGTTCAAATAAGTTTAAAATACATTGAAGTGCCCGTGTAACAGATGAGTTCTTGTCTGAAACCCTGATACTCCGGAAGACATTGTCCAGTTTGTACACGAAGTGCGTCCAGTTTTTGCCGTGACCCTCTCTACTCTTTCGCACATGCTATGCGGGTGAAATAATGATACCACGCCAACTTTCAACATTTCCAGAGTTCATTTTGTAGTGATTTTCAATTTCACGGTCATTTAGCTCTCTAACAAATCGGTAAATGATTGGAAAACAGCAAATGATGTCAGAACATGTTGGAAATTGATGACGTCGCTTTGAATGCTGCATACTGAACACAAAAAGTCCGGAGTTCAAATAAGTTATTAAAAATAAAAAAGAGGTGCAATGCTGGTTAATTACTTTCAAGCCTTTCGGAATAGTGTAGGCTGCACTGCACATAGCTCCGTGCAATCTATGCTATTCCGAAAGACTTGAAGCTAAGCAATGTGCAGGTGAGTATTGCGCCTCTCCTTCATCGTCTCTGCACTCACGGCTTATAAACCGCTCATACTGCCTCTTTCTTGGTGAGGTGGGACTAAAAATCAGCTTACTAAGAAACTCTAGTACCGGTTCATGCCATGAACCGGTACTAAAGGTCTTCGTGGGGCCCCAGCCTGACCACAGCCTGACACAGCCTCATTAGTACCGGTTCGTGGCATGAACCGATACTAAAAGTTGCCCATGAACCGGTACTAATGATGTCCGCCCGCCTAGCCGTTGGAACCGGCACTAATAGACACATTAGTGCCGCCTCAAATTCAAACCGGCACTAATGTGCTTCATATTTGACCCTTTTTCTACTAGTGACACCTCTAATTGCAGCTATAGATGCCGCCTCAAGGAACTGTATGGTTCTCCTGATTGAGGTATTGTACCTTCGTCTTAGCCTTGTCAAGTTCTTCAATTTTGATGAGTCCAGTTTCTATGTAATGACAAAAAAAATTCTCACTGAAGATGAGAACTTTCAACATCGTATGCTGGCCTTTTTTTTGAGTTACGTCCTATGCTGGCCTTTGTTTTGTGCACAATGACAATTTGTTCCACTTGAAGTAGACACTTTATTAACCATTTATTTTTTGAATTTGTGGTCAACGTGGTTACCACAAGTATGATGACAGTGAACTCAACCAGATGAACTAGTTGAAAATTAGTGCTGAACTGGTAACACTATGGTTGCTATTTATACCTGAAAGTGGAGAAATTTGAAATGCTACCCTGTAAATCTTTATTACTGACTTACCCAGGTTATCTTAAGGACATACATTTAACATCTGTTTCTGTGATAGGCTGGTGCTGATCGCATGGGAGCTTTAACCTATGCTATGGAAAATATCCATTCTGAAGAACTTGTTTCAAGTGACTTCGTCAATTACATTATGGAGGATGTTCCTGCCAACCGTTTTGTTCCTGATGAAGTAAGATTTACCTCTTTGACATTAAATGCTGGTTGAGTTCTGTTTTTCTAGAGTTCTAGTAAGCCCTGCGACATGGTGTACACACGCAATGTTTTTTAGAACCCTAGCAAGTTGCAATCCTCACATAAACTTTAGGAATTCTAGGGAGAACAGAAAACGCTCTTCTCTCAACTTTTTTTAGTATAATGGAAGCTTTTATTACCCCTTGCCTCTGCATCATAGATGCATATGCGTATATCTTAACTTATTACAATTTTTATTATAAAGTAGGTAGATATTGGCCTCATCTGAAAGTGGGCGACACCAACAACATCACGAAAACCAAAAAGCGGAAAGAGCAAACAATACGTGTTTTTTCTAAGGGATGTAGTGTTTGTTTAAGGAACTGGTTAGCCACTCCAGCCTCTTGGTGCCAACCTCCATTCGCTCCTTGTGCTGTGACCATTGTAGGACAACCAGCCGACCACAAAGCAGGGTTCTAAAACTTGCTGGGGGTGATCAACCTTGCCACGGCAATTTGGCAACAAACTGCATGTTTACTAAGCCATCTAGCCTGGCAAATGTGGTGTTAGGCAGAGATGTTGAGCTACTTAGGCACAGCCACACCACTGTTCCAAGCAACGATTATAGGTCAAAATTCTGAACGAGCAAGTTGTTGGCTAATGATTTGGTACAAACGATTATAGGTCAAAATACCTATTCCAGTATTTCTAGAGACAATGGCTCGGGAATGCGTCAATATTAATTACAAGGGCTCGGCAATGAGTATTCTGTTCTTGCTACCAGACAAGACAGAAAAGAGAAGTTGCCATTTATTATCAAAGTTGCCTTTCCAAGTATTTTCAGAACAATATGTCTCAAATGCAAGACAATTTCGTGTTACTTGAATTAAATAACTGTTAAGTAATATCAATTCAAGATTTAATACCATTTTGCGCAAGAATATACAAGGAAATTTTATCTATGTTATGTAGTATAAGTTTGAAGTTTAGAAATCAGTACCATCTTGCCAGTTATTACCGATGAAAATGTGACTTTCCTGGTGGGTAAGGGTGGAAACTGGTATGGTTATCTGTATATGTTAGCAAAAAGATTTTTGTATAAACGAGATCCATATTTCCATACCTTTACGTCACAATTTTAAATATGTTCGTTAAAATCTATCTATTCTTGTGCATCTGAACTCTTCATAAATTTCAATATCTTGATGATTCAGGATGAGCCTGAGTCTAAAAGGAAAGTTAAAGCGGAAGGCTTTAAGAAACTTGCAGACTGTAGTTTCAAGCAGGAGGATTATCTTAGTGCAGCAAAATCCTACACTGTGGTATATTAAAGCAACATATACTTTCCCATATTTCATCTTATATTTGTCCTTTCCCATATTTCATCTTGTCCAATATCATAATTGATTGTGTACCTCTTTTTTCAAGCTCTATGCCTTAAGCAGACATGGTTCCTGGATTTACTTTTGATCATAAATATTCTTTTGGAAAAACTTATCTAACTACCCAAATTTTCACACTGAAGACTGAACTAGGTAGTTGTTTTCAATGATTTTGAATCTAGTGTGGCAAGGTCCATATCCGTAGGGTCGGCAGCTATTAGACAGTGCTGATTTTGTTACAAATCATAGGGAGAATTGAGACAATAATGTGCTTCCCAAGTCATAAACATGACAAGGGAAGATTATCATAGTGTGCTAATCTAATGATGCTGAATTTGTTTGAGCATAAATTCAGTGTTTTGTTTACAACTCAATTGCCATATACTCGTATAAAACTGTTGTTTATGAGTTACTGCTATCTGCACTGGTCAAGAGTCAAGACATCGTGTATAAGGAATGGGTGAAGAGATAAAAAGCATCATGATATTCATTTGTAGGAAGACACGTGGAATTATAAATATAAGTACCTTTTTTATTCATGTTGGGCATGGTGGTAACTGTATGTTGAGTGCCTTGTTTTCATTGTTGCTCATTCTTGCTTTAGTCAAGTAATCATCTATACTATTTCAGATCTCTTTCCAGCCATGTGCATGCTGATTTGCTACCTCGTTGTTCACAAATTCTGAACAGTTTATTTATTTATTTATTTTATGGTCACTATTGATTTGAGTTGTTGGCTGTAGGCAATAAGGTTTGATCCCAACAATGCAACATTGTACTCAAACAGGAGCCTTTGTCGGCTTCGCATGGGCGAGGGGGACAAGGCTTTGTTGGATGCTAACAAATGCAGAAAATTGCGGCCTGACTGGCCAAAAGCCTGTTACCGGCAGGGTGCAGCTCTGATGTTGCTCAAGGTTACATAGAAGATACTGACGGATGTTTTTCCTTCTTTGTCAGTTTGTCTGCTAAATCTTTTTGACCATTGACTAGTGGTTTACCATCAGGATTACAAGGGTGCACGCGAACATTTCTCGGATGGACTCAAGTTGGACCCGGCCAACACTGAGATGGAGGACGCATTACGGTATCCCATCTGCCTAACTGTTTTTTTTCGTTTGGGCAGAACCTTCATTGGTTACATTATGAATTTTTAAGATGTCCTTTCGTTATTGGTGGTTAACTAGACGTGTACTGAACTCCATGTTTCAGCCCATCTTATCGTTAGTTACAGACTTATATATAGTGTTATTCATTTTTTTTAGGTTTTACTGTATTGGTCACTTAACTATGCCGTAGATAACAACCTGTCTTTACCTTAAGAAATTGGGGATGTGTTAATTAAGCTCTGTCTATTTTCAGTTCCTGTATATGACCTTAGATTATTGCTCTTTTTTTTGTTGTTTTTATCAAAAGAAATATGCCTGGCCTTTTCTTGTCCACATTTTTATTGTGCATTTGCTCCAAAAGTGTTACTAGTTGCAATACGCAGGAAAGCTCATGATGCCATGAAAGATGTCTCGCAGCCCCAAGGTAGGGCAACTGTCCGAGTGTTGCAGGGAGGAGTTCTGGATCTGGTCTCTAGTCGGGTTTTCATTGAGCTTTTCACCTTTTGAGCTGCCTGTCGTTGAGTGTCTCGCCTTTTGCTTAAAGACTTTCAATTCCTGAACTAAGTAATCTGTTGAATTCCTGAACCAAGTAGTCTGTTGGGATATCAAGTAATCTGATGGGAATCAAGTAATTCTGTCATGCTTGCATGCATAAATATCTAGTTGATGTTCTTTGATTTATATTGCCTTTCATCTCTCTTATCTCACGGTCTGGGTGTAGTAAGAGCATCTCTAAACCATCCAAAAAATCACTTGACTGCAAAAAAAAACAGCCTTCGGCGTTACACCGACCTATCCCCTAAAATATCAGGAATGGAGCTCCCAGTAATCATCTTCTCTCCCCATTATTAGGGGGATTTTGCACACAGCAAAAAAAATCAAAAAAAAAATAGGTGGGGGGGATCTTTCCATCTACAACCACTACCTAGATCCAGGCTCAGCCGATGCACATCCAGCCTTCTCACGTGAGATTTGCTGCCTAGATCCACACTCATCCCCATCTCACACCATGGCAATTATTTCATGTACCTGCCATTCAAATTTGAATTATATTCATTAAAGGCCTATATATGCATTTACTATTTTAAGTTCAACAAGCAAACTCGTGAAATTTCAAATTTTGACATGATACATATAATTGTGTGAAAAAATTAAAGGCCAACCGAAGAAGTAGGAGTCGTTTCACATCCAAACCTACCTTGTTTCGTCTCGAAACCTAATTTCTTCCTCGAAGATGGTCTGGTTTGTAAGCAGTCCATGTTACAACATTTGTGAAGCATTCTCAAAATTTTACCGAAGCCTTTAGTAGACATATCATGACACAATGCCAAACTCTTGGGATTTCTGTGCTTCATTTGATTTTATTAGAATAAAAAAGCAACTGGTGTATGGGACAAAGCCCTTTTCTTGCCAGCATTTTACACGGGGGGTGCAAGGTGTAGAGCCCCAGTAATTTAGTAAATAATAGTGAAAATAACAAAAGAAATAACAGTAGCGGGTACCCGGGCCACTTGTACTTCGGTCAATCATGCGTGGTCGAAATATTGTGTTCTGATTGGTTGATATCGGCATCCCAGATCGCCTTGGTCTACTCCTTCTCTTCTCCTCCTCTTTTCTCCTAATGCAGCAACGCATCCCGAAATAGGCTTTCACCCCACTATATAGATATAGCAATCACTCGATACAACAATGAGTACAATGCTGGGGCAAACAACACAAGCATGCCCAGAAGAAACAAAAGAGAAAGAAGAGAGAAAATAATGTCAGCAACGTCGGATCAATGAAAACGATGATGACCCGCAATCGCTGCGCCCACCGGAGAGTTACCGCCTCACTCCTAGCACCTTGAACCTCCGCATACCAAGCAACACCTTCAGGAAGGAACACGACGACGATGTTGCTGCTCGAAAAAATCCTAGGGTTTCCCCCGGTATGCAGAAGGCGTGGGGAAGGGGAATACCCGACGCCCTTTGGGAAGGAACGGCTGTGCCCAAGGGCGTCACCGCATCGGTGCCAGCAAGCCAACGGGGAGTTCTCCCATCCGCCAAACACCCACATCCCTGAATGGTCCAACGCGCTCCATCAATCATGCCGCCCACCAGCATGCGCCACCGCGGTCTTGTCATCATCACTGCCGCTGCACTATGGTCAACGAAGCGAGACCGACGAAGCTGAGAGGGAGCAGCCGGGAATGAGGAGCGACAGCGTCAGCAGCCATGCGGGAGGGGACAACCTCCACCGCCCTCGGCGGTCACCGATCGGACGCAGCAATAGGAGCACACCAGGCCCTCTAGTCCTGGCTGAGCCCGAAAGGGGCTCGTGAAGCTCCCATCTGAAGGAAATATGCGCTAGAGGCAATAATAAAGTTGTTATTTATATTTCCTTATATCATGATAAATGCTTATTATTCATGCTAGAATTGTATTAACCGGAAACTTGATACATGTGTGAATACATAGACAAAACACAGTGTCCCTAGTATGCCTCTACTAGACTAGCTCGTTAATCAAAGATGGTTAAGTTTCCTAACCATAGACATGTGTTGTCATTTGATGAACGGGATCACATCATTAGGAGAATGATGTGATGGACAAGACCCATCTGTTAGCTTAGCATAATGATCGTTAAGTTTTATTACTATTGCTTTCTTCATGACTTATACATATTCCTTTGACTATGAGATTATGCAACTCCCGAATACCGAGGAATACCTTGTGTGCTATAAAACTTCACAACGTAACTGGGTGATTATAAAGATTCTCTACAGGTATCTATGAAGGTGTTTGTTGGGTTGGCATAGATCAAGATTAGGATTTGTCACTCCAAGTATCAGAGAGGTGTCTCTGGGCCCTCTCGGTAATGCACATCATGATAAGCCTTGAAAGCAATGTGACTGACGAGTTAGTTGCCGGATGATGCATTACGGAACGAGTAAGAGACTTATCAGTAACGAGATTGAACTAGGTATTAAGGTACCGACGATCGAATCTCGGGCAAGTAACATAGCGATGACAAAGGGAATGACGTGTGTTGTCATTACGGTTTGACCGATAAAGATCTTCGTAGAATATGTAGGAACCAATATGAGCATCCAGGTTCCGCTATTGGTTATTGACCAGAGAGGTGTCTTGGTCATGTCTACATAGTTCTCAAACCCATAGGGTCCGCACGCTTAACGTTCGATGACGCTTTGTATTATATGAGTTATGTGATTTGGTGACTGAATATTGTTTGGAGTCCCGGCTGAGATCACGGAGATGACGAGGAGTCTTGAAATGGTCGAGAGGTAAAGATTTATATATTGGATGATAGTATTCGAACACCGGAAGTGTTTCGGAATGTATCAGGTACATATCGGATATCTGGGGGGTTACCGGAACCCCTCCCCCCCCCCCCCCCCGCCCCGCCTCATATGGGCCATAGGAGTGAGGCAAGCCAGCCCACAAGGGGTGCCCCCCAAGGGAGGAGTCCAAATTGGACTAGGGGAGGGGCGGCGCCCCCCTTTCCTTTTCCTCCTCTCTCTCCTTCCCCCTTTCCCCTTCCGGTAAAAGGAAGGGGGGGGGTGAATCCTACTAGGAGCCCAAGTAGGACTCCCCTACTTGGGGCGCGCCTAGGGCCGACCTCCTCCCCTCTTCCTCCTTTATATACGGGGGTGGGGTGCCTTTAACACACATCAATTGTTCCAAACCGTGTGAGACGCCCCCCTCCATAGTTTACGCCTCCGGTCATATTCACGTAGTGCTTAGATGAAGCCCTACGCGGATCACTTCACCATCACCGTCACCACGCCGCCGTGCTGACGGAACTCTCCCTTGACACTTTGCTAGATCAAGAGTTCGACGGACATCATCGAGCTGAATGTGTGCAGAACTCGGAGGCGTCGTTCGTTCGGTGCTTGATCGGTTGGATCGAGAAGACATTCGACTACATCAACCGCCTTAAGCTAACGCTTCCACTTTCGGTCTATGAGGGTGCGTGGACACACTCTCCCCTCTCGTTGTTATGCATCTCCCAGATAGATCTTGCGTGACCATAGGAATTTTTTTGAAATTTCATGCTACGTTCCCTAACAATGGCATCCGAGCCAGGTCTATGCGTAGATGATATGCACGAGTAGAAAACAAAGAGTTGTGGGCGATGATAGTCATATTGCTTACCACCAACGTCTTATTTTGATTCAGCGGTATTGTTGGATGAAGCGGTCCGGACCAACCTTACATTACCACGTTCATGAGACCGGTTCCACCGACAGACATGCAACTTGTTTTGCATAATGGTGGCTGGTGGGTGTCTGTTTCTCCAACTTTAGTTGAATCGAACTTGACTATGGCCGGTCCTTGTTGAAGGTTAAAACAACAAACTTGATGAAACATCGTTGTGGTTTTGATGCGTAGGTAAGAACGGTTCTTACTAGAAGCCCATAGCAACCACGTAAAACTTGCAATAACAAAGTAGAGGACGTCTAACTTGTTTTGCAGGGCATGTTGTGATGTGATATGGTCAAGACATGATGTGATATACGTTATTGTATGAGATGATCATGTTTTGTAAAAGTTATCAGCAACAGGCATGAGCCTTGTGGTTGTCGCTTTATTGTATGAAATGCAATCGCCATGTAATTGCTTTACTTTATAACTATGCGTTAGCGATAGTTGTAGAAGCAATAGTTGGCGAGACGGCAATGACGCTACGATGGAGATCAAGGTATCAAGCTGATGACAATGGAAATCATGACGGTGCTTTGGAGATGGAGATCAAAGGCACAAGATGATGATTGCCATATCATGTCACATATTTTGATTGCATGTGATGTTTATCTTTTATGCATCTTATTTTACTTAGTACGACAATAGCATTATAAGATTATCCCTCACTAAAATTTCAAGGTATAAGTGTTCTCCCTGAGTATGCACCATTGTGACAGTTCGTCGTGCCGAGACACTACGTGATGATCGGGTGTGATAAGCTCTACGTTCACATACAACGGGTGCAAGACAGTTTTGCACATGCGGAGTATTTGGGTTAAACTTGATGAGCCTAGCATGTACAGACATGGCCTCGGAACACCGAAGACCGAAAGGATGAACGTGAATCATATAGTAGATATGATCAACATAGATATGTTCACCATTGAAAACTACTCCATCTCACGTGATGATCGGACATGGTTTAGTTGATATGGATCGCATGACCATTTAGATGACTCGAGGGGATGTCTATCTAAGTGGGAGTTCTTAAGTAATATGATTAATTGAACTTAATTTATCATGAACTTAGTCCTGATAGTTTTTGCATATCTATGTTGTAGATCAATGGCCAGTGCTACCGTTCCCTTGAATTTTAATGTGTTCCTAGAGAAAGCTAAGTTGAAAGATGATGATAGCAACTACACGGACTGGGTTCGTAACTTGAGAATTATCCCCATTGCTGCACATAAGAATTATGTTCTTGATGCACCGCTAGGTGAAAAGCCCCCTCTCGCTAATGTAGACGCTTTGAACGTCTAACAGACGCGGTCTGATGACTACTCTATAGTTCAGTGTGCCATGCTCTACGGCTTAGAATCGGGACTTGAAAAACGTTTTGAACGTCATGGACCATATGAGATGTTCCAGGAGTTGAATTTAATATTTCAAGCAAATGCCCGAGTTGAGAGATATGAAGTCTCCAACAAGTTCTATACCTGCAAGATAGAGGAGAATAGTTTTGTCAGTGAACACATACTCAAAATGTATGGGTACCATAACCACTTGACTCAGCTGGGAGTTAATCTTCCAGATGATAGTGTTATTGACAGGGTTCTTCAATCACTGCCACCAAGCTACAAAGGCTTCATGATGAACTCTAATATGCAAGGGATGGATAAGACAATTCCTGAGCTCTTTGCTATGCTCAAAGCTACGGAGGTAGAAATCAAGAAAGAGCATCAAGTGTTGATGGTTAAGAAGACCACTAGTTTCAAGAAAATGGGCAAGGGAAAGAAGGGGAACTTCAAGAAGAATGGCAAGCAAGTTGTCACTCCCGGGAAGAAGCCCAAGTCTGGACCCAAGCCTGAAACTGAGTGCTTCTACTGCAAAGGGGCTGGTCACTGGAAGCAGAACTGCCCCAAGTATTTGGCAGATAAGAAGGATGGCAAAGTGAACAAAGGTATATTTGATATACATGTTATTGATGTGTACCTTACTAATGCTCATAGTAGCGTCTGGGTATCTGATATTAGTTCTGTTGCTTATATTTGCAACTCGAAATAGGGGCTACAGATTAAACGAAGATTGGCTAAGAACCAGGTGACGATGTGTGTCAGGAATGGTTCCAAGGTTGATGTGATCGACGTCGGCACGCTACCTCTACATCTACCTTCGGGATTAGTTTTAGACCTGAATAATTATTATTTGGTTCCTGCGTTGAGCATGAACATTATATCTGGATCTTGTTTGATGCTAGACGGTTATCTATTATATTATTAAAACGATAGAAAATGAACGGTGAAGATTTGTCACCTGAAAACTAGGATTTGTCAACGGTGGAGATTTAAAAACATGTTTCCATAAATCACAATTGATTGATTTCCGGTAAAAAAACGAAGCAGCGAACGGACATGGAAGTACACACGTTGGTTGATTTCCAATAATGACACGCACGTGCAAGCTGACAAGTATGGTAATCGCTGGCCAATATTATAATATAATTACCCTAAAATATTATAATATAATTACCCTAAATATGTATGTATACCAAATACAAATACAGCTGATTGATTTCTCAGAAAAAAAGAAGAAGCAAAGTAGCACAAGGACACGGGACTATACACGGTGATTGATTTCCGGATGCCTAGCAACTTGAAGTCACAATAGTACATGGATCCACCTTCACCTCATGAAAAACTCCCTCTCTCTTTGTCCAAGATAAGCCATGGTTGGTGTTGCTTCGTAGATCAGCCATGGCGCATGGCAATCTCAACCATTAGTTCTGTAGGTTGTGCATGAAGAAGTCTTAATTTATCTGGACGATGCGAAGGTGTGGCTACTCTGAAAGTGTAGAAATAGGCATGAAAGGGTGTACAGAATCAAGAAGCCATGCATGCACAATGCTTATTGACTGGATCTGGATGTGACACATCGCCCGGAACAGCCTAGCATAAACTCTCCCAAGAGCTCAAGGGAAAATTGCGATCTTGCCCTAATGAAGCCGATGAACACAAATATGTGCCCTCAGTTTACGGCAATGTTACAACAAGTACGCATGTCGATATAGATCCAGCGAGTAAGCGGCAAGGTCTTTGACAATTCGGTACGGCGAGATCGACCTAACAAGCAGCGATCCGATGTTGTTGAAAGGCCACGTGATAGGGACCTTGAGTTAATAAGAAGATCCATAAGATATATATGAATCTGATATATCAGTTTATCTTTGAGACTACTGTACAGGCATCAATTATGTCCCAACGGTTGATCGGAAAAAGCACGCATTTCTACGCCAAGGAATAGGAAGGTAAAAAAACCAAGTTACAATATCACGAGGTAAAGATTTGAATGGCGATGTAGATCTAGCGAGTCAGCGGCAAGGTCTATGACAAGTCGGTGCGGCGACATCAATCTAGCAAGGAGTGATGGTGTTGAAAGGCCATGCGAGGGGACGCTGAGTCTATAGCAATTTCCAGTTTTTTTTTTATATATATATATATATGCTAATACATCCGTTTATCTTTGAGACTACTATGCATGCACCAGATATGCATCACATATGACCAAAGCGGTTGATGGAAACAAGCAAGCATGTCTACCAGAGTACAGTATTACAAGGAGGTAATAACTAAACATTTTTTATGTACATCACGTACTGTTAAGTAGCACGTGTGCTTCTTGCTTCTCGCCTAATGACATGCGTACGCATTACTTCTTAAAGCAACATGGTTTATGTATAAATATAATTACATGGTTTTAGGTGTATTTGAGCTCTAAGTTGCACTCTCATTATTTTGATTAATCTGAATTATAAAGGGACAATTGATTATATCTGTCAGTTACATCAATAAATAAAATGCTTTCTCAACATGTACTAACAAAGTAGTAAATGTGAATTTTTAAAATAACACTTCTAACAAAAGACATCTTTGACTAAAACTACTTCAGTTTTAATTAAGAACATTACAGTACAATATGGCCGGTGTTAATGCCATTGGTTGAAGAGAACACAAGATTTACATATGATACATGTTTAGATTGACACTTCTGCAAAAATTCTATAAAAAATATTAGAGATGGAATGATAGATGACATCGAACGATGATGACATTAAGTTTATTCTTTTAAATTATGAGCAAGATAACTCTATATCTTTTGTCTTCAGTCATCTAATACCATGAATTTTTGCCAATAGCATACAGCTAATGGTAGAAAACCCTATCAAAACATTGTTAGTGCCAGGCATACTTACTTAGGGACATTTTTACCATAAAATATAATGATGTCTGAAACCTAATATAGCGTCAAACGCAAGTAACAACAATTTATAACATGTGTAAAATTTGACATAAATTATTTGATTTTGGTCATCCAGAAATAGATGGCATCGATCCTAGAATACATGCAATTAATGTGTTCAAACTTTGGCTATAAATATACAAGAAATTTTTGAATTTTGTAATTTGTGTGCTGGTATAATATAATATTGAGTAATTTACTGAAGTCCATCTCTGAATGTATAATATGGATAACAACATGAATGACACAGGAAATTGTTATCCATACACATGGAAACCAAGTGTAACACCCTCGATGCGACTATAGCTCCCACGTGTCGAGGCACGACTTAGAGACATAATCGCATTGAAGGCATATGTCGCAAGTTAGGCAATCTTCACAACATCCCATGTAATATAATAATGAAAGGGGAGATAACATAGTTGGCTTACACTCGCCACGTCAATCAAGTACATAAATAACATTACATCATCCAAACACTCATGGCCCGACTACGGCGCCAAAATAAAAGATAACCCAACA
>NW_024110848.1:0-9118 GCF_003073215.2 Triticum urartu
GAGTTGGCACACAACTCACTACGTGCCAAGCGGGACCTCCTTTCCATGGTCTTGCACGCACAATCCACGGACATATTTCATCTTCACATGCACATGCAACCGTGTAGCGCACATTGACGTCTGAGTGCACCACCTTGTGTGGACGATAATGCGTAACCGAGTAGTTGTCGAGCCACATCTTCAATTCCAAGAAGGTTTCAAACTTAGACCCTTTAGCAATCCGGTTCTAGTCATCTCCCAAATCACGGTGAGAGCTTGTCCTAACCCCAAGAGATATAGTTTTGCCACCATCCACAACGGCTTCATCCGCGAGACTAACATCCTTGAACAATGGTGTCTTGTGATCCCGACCAAATACCTTCTCGAAAGCTTCGGCCTCCTCCACCGTGAACCCCTCCTCATCAACTTGTTCATCGGGACCTTCGTCATCCAAATCCGATGCATATGCACGGGAAAAAGGGATGGAATGGTCCATTGTCTCTTGCAAATGATATTTGTCAAGATCACCCACATTGTTTTCATGGAGATCAACTTCATTGTCATCGTCCGCATACTCATCATTGTCCTCTTGCAAAGCTTCATCTTGGTTGTTTGCAAACGGGCTCAATGTTGGCCTCACTTCTTGGGTCAAAAGAGGTTCAACAATTTCATCTCGCTTCAAGGGTGGGGGTCTACTAGCAACCAAAGGGGAGGGTTTCCGGTTCAAGTCCAAATGCAAACTTGAATCAACTTTCTTCGTTGCAAATAACTCAAGAGCCTTGTCAAGTGAATCGGCCACTGTTTCGTTGTATGCAACCCAACGTTGCTCTGAGTTGACACGCATTGTCTTCCAACAGATGTGCATTCCAAAACCTACATTATGCCTTCCCTCCAACTCAACGATATCACTAGGGTCCATCCAATTCAAATCTTTCCTCACTTGTTGCAAGAGCTCTCGCATAGCTAGGACTACTATCAAACACCATATCAAGCTCATCCGGGTCCGGTTCAATATTGTCTTTCAAGAAGGCACCTTTGTCCCCATGATGAACAAACACACATGTACTTCCCATCCCTATAAGCATTCAAACAACACAACGTAACATTGCTTCCATGAGTACTAATTTAAGGATTAACACGGAATACAAACCCTAAAATATATATCAAACAACAACCCTAACCATAACCATAACCCTAGCAATAACCCTAACCCTAACCATAACCCTAGCACCAACATAAGAACACCCATAAGAATAACCCTAACATACTAACAAAGCCTAATCATAGGAAATTGGCAAACAAAGATCTCACATCTCCATGCAAATCTCTAGATCCAAACAAAACTAGGGTTTCCCAAACTAGCATTACTTGGATCAATGGGGTGTGTGGGGTGGGGTAGTGGGGGACGGGGGGCCAGCCCCTATCTAAGTCACAGTGTAGCGCCCGAGCGCTAGGCGCTGCACATTACATGTGTGGCGCCTAGCTCGGAGGCACTGCACTGCTGGGTGCAGGCCCAAGGGCTGCCACGGTAGACTGGCGTGCAACGCCCCAGAGCGGGGCGTTGCATCGTAGTGTGTGGCGCCTGCGTGGCAGGCGCTACACAAAAGGGTCAGTGCTGTGAAATAGTTTTACGTGTAGTTCATTTTGTGAATTGATTTCATTCCGAGATCAAATTTGTCAAATTTGCCGCTTGCCTAACTCGCTGCTTCCTCCGAGCGCTCTTTCCGGTCAGTGTGATTCTATTCCATGCAAAGCTAGCAAGTGAACTGGTTTATATGTTGGGATGAGTACTACATCGTGCTCTTGCTCCTCTATTTATAGGCATGGTAGGGAACCAGATAAGTACTCCCTCTGTCCGGAAATACTTTCTTCGTCCGGAAATACTTGTTAGAGAAATAGATATATTTAGATGTATTTTAGTTATAAATAGATTCATTTTTATCCATTTCTTCGATATGTATTTTTGGACGGAGGGAGTACTTGTCATCAAAATGAATAAAAGGGAATATATGTAAATGTATTTTAGTTCTAGATACATCCCTCTTTATTCATTTTTATGACAAGTATTTCGGACGGAGGGTGTACATAACTTAGAAATATCTACAGCCCGCGTGTCCCTAGATTTTATAGCTGCTTGTACTTTTACATCATACAACCCTACCTGACTCAACTGAATATTAAATACTACAGATAAGTGCAAGCTTGAGCTGCAAAATATCTTGTACCACATCCACACGTGGCCCTCCTACCCGAGGGCTCTACAAGCATGTTCTTCTAATGCATATCCTTCCACACTAAACAATTTAGTTGACTACTCTTACTTAGTACTAACCAATGATCTCCAATGATTGATTTTATCTAATTTGGCTAATAATTACTACTCCAACGTGTGCTAATTTCTGTTAATTACCAAATACCAAAACCTTATTATTTCTAATAAACACGGGCATTACATAAGCGCCTCCGTATTAGTATGAGGAGAGAATTCCTTATTTGGCCATTTCTTAAAATTTGCTTTCCTTTTTGGCCTAAAAAACTTTATATTTCCTTTTTTGACACTTAAACTTCATTTTGTTCCCTATGTGACACTTTCATCCAACTTTTCATCCAGCTGTGTTAACTTTGACGTACAAAGATAATTTTACCCCTAATGATAGTGTGTCAGAAAAAAAAGGAAGAGAAGGCGCGTGAACACAAATGAATGAAAGTGTTGTACGTTGGAGAGCTCACGTTCAAATATCCATATCCTCTACCGCCCATACACACAATCGTGTTGCAGCTCTATCCATGAGAGCCTTCCATGGTACTCATGCACTAACGAATAGAGTGCGCTGCATGTTTAATTGTTTAGGCTTACTGCTGCCGTGGGCTTGTATTGGGCTTCCGTGTCCCCAACGTGATATTGCACGGATACCTATATTGGTGCCTCCTCTAAAAAAGCTGTATTGACGCCGTATCGAATGTATCTGCAACGTATTATTTGGGGACACGCTGATCCTGGACGTCTCAGAGGAGCTAGCACACGGGTACGTGCAAAGCTAGCACAAGAGGAAGCTAGCAGCTTGATTGATTTGCCTGGAAACGAAAGAGTGCACGCTCGTCTCATGTGCGTACGTGGATGGTAGAAGCTAGTTCTCAATCAATTGGATCGATTCGATCCGGACGGAATACTCTCATAACTATCTTACGGATTCGTGTATATATGGCCATATGGGTAGTGACTCACTGATTCGTGTGCGTAGTTTAGATGATTATTAACCATAATATTAATCTGTATTACAAATTTATACGCTACAATGTGACTGAATGAGTCGTCATTGTTCCACTCATAATATAATAATAATAATTAGACCCCTGCGATATCATTTTATGATTAGTAATATTTTTGTTTGTTTATTCAACCATAACAAAATATATATCACATTACCTCTGTGTTTGCATGTAAATAATATTGTCACATACTACACTAGGGATAAAACAGTCTTTTTAGATCAGACTTAACACCGTTACTAGGCAAAACTGACGGAAGTGTCATATAAGAAACAATATAAAATTTGAATGTAAAAAAGGAAAGAATAATTTTTTAGGGCCAAAAAAAGAAGCAAAATTTAAGAAAGTGTCAAATAAGGAATTCTCTCTAGTATGAGAGGTGGACTTCAAAGAGAAATCGGCCACGTCGGCCTTGAAGGAACAAGGCGCTCTGCAAACAACAAAAATATCAGCAAAATTGTGCCTCCAGAGAAGCAAATCAGTTCTTCTCGTGGAAAAAACATTTATTTTCCTTTTCCGAGAGGCACAACAACTGTGCCTCTCGCGGTAGCAAATCTATGCCTTCATGAGAAACAAAACTGTGCCTACACAATAATCAAGTTTATGCCTCTTGTGAAAGAAAAGAAAAACACATTTTTCCCTTTCCGAGCTCGCAGAAGCAGATCTTTGCCTCCACTAGAAGTAAATCCATGTCTCTCGTGAAAGCAAAAACAACTCGTTTCCCCCCTTTTTGAGAAGAACACGTGAGAAGCAAAATTGTGCTTCTTGTGGAAGAAAAACATGTTTTTTTGCTTTCTAATATGACTCTCGCAAAAGCAAATTTGTGCGTGCATGAGAAGCAAATCTGTGCATCTCATCAAAGCAAAAAAGAAAAACATTTTTTTATTTTTCGAGTGGCATAACTGTTCATCTTGTAGATGCAAATTTGTGCCTACATGAAAAGCAAATTTGTGCCTCTCATGAAAGAAAAAATATCTTCATTTCCTTTCTGACAGGCACAATTATGCCTCACGCGAAAGCAAATCTTTGCCTCAATGAGGAGCAAATTTGTGCCTCTTGATAAGCGTGCACGTGCACACGTGCGTTATTTCACCTTCAAGAGAGGCATGATTGTGCCTTCATGAAAAGTAAATCGATGCTTCTCGTGTTGCATGTCATGTGACGACAGCTCAGAGCGCATCAAGTGGTCCACTCTGAGCTTATCAAAGTGACCTTAGCGGGGCTTTGACAAGAGATACACTTAATTAGTTGCTCCCGTGTTTTTTTGAAAGAGCGCAGGAGAACTGTGATTTCATTAAGCGGAACAACTGTACAGGGATGACCGCAAGCAACATAGCAACGATCAAAAGAAGAAAAGAAAAAAGGGGGAGCCGAAATGCTACTCCTCCCAGTTAAGGTGTTGGCCACTGGCCAGCGCCCATTGCCTAGCTTCGTCGATCAGTAGATCAAGAACCTGCTCCACTTGTAGCTCCGTATCCACAAAGATGTGGGCGTTCCGTTCCTTCCAAATGCACCAAAGACCTAGCAGGGCCATAGACCTGCCGCGCTTGGCGTGCGCCGCCCCTGCCGTTAGGTTGAAGAGCCACTCATGAGGCGACGTCCATGGTCGCCAGGAGCCCGACAGATGGAAGCGACTGGCTACCCGCGCCCAGAGCTGCGTCGCCCAGTTGCAGGTGATGAGGAGGTGCTCCGCCGTTTCCAGGTTACGTCGACACAACGGGCAAAAATAGGAGTCTGGCCATTGTCGAGCAAGTAGTCGATCAGCCGTGAGGAGCCTATTCAGGCCAAAAAGCCATGCAAACAGGCGGCACTTGGCCCGCGCCCAGGCGCTTCACACGGAGGTCCACAATGGCGACCTCGTGGAGCCGAGGAACTGTAGCCTGTATGCGGACGCCACCGAGAAACAACTATTTTCAGTGAGTTTCCAGGAAAAGACATCAGGCTCCCCTGGCCGCAGCTGCACGCGAGTGATCGCTGACCAGAGATGCACGAAGGCAGGCAAACAACTCGCTCGTGATCCGCCCTCTCAGGTCCAAGACCCATCGACCGCCATGCAGCGCCTCCCGCACGGATTGAAACTTGCGCCTGGATGCCGCGAAGAGCGCCGGGGCTAGGGTGAACGACACGCGGCCCTCAAGCCAGCTATCGAACCAAAAGCTAGTGTGGTCACCACTGCCTATGATCGCCCGCATTGCCGCCGCAAAGATGGCTTTGTCCGCGATCTTGCAAGGCGTTGGGAGGCCGATCTAGGGCGTAGTGGGGGAGACACGCTCCAGCCACAGCCGGCGGAGGCGCAAGGCAATTCCGAAGCAATGCAAGTCAATGATGCCAAGGCCTCCTAGTTGCCTTGGCCGGCAAATCCTGTTCCAAGCAATCTTATAGTGCCCACCATGACATGATTCCTTGCCTTTCCAGAGCCACGCCCAACGCAGCTTGTCGATCTCGGCCCGCGCCCAAGCAGGCAGCTCAAACACGGACAGCCAGTACATCGTGAAGGCAGATAACACGGCATTAAGGAGGACCAGCCTGCCCGCCATGGACAGTAGCTTGGCTTTCCAGAATCCAGTCGCTCCCGGATCTTCTCCAGAAGAGGCAAGATGGCAATCTTGCATAGTTTCCGGAGGGAGAGCGGCATGCCGATGAATTTGGATGGCAAGGAGGTTGTAGCAGCCCAGAGCGGTCTAGTGATATCAGCAATGTCTAGGAACTCGCAACGGATAGGGACAATCGTGCTCTTCTCGAAGTTGCCGTGCAAACCACTGGCCATGCCAAAGGAGGTAAGGATGGCACACACAGTGGCCAACTCAGCTTTAACGGGGTTGAGGAAGAGCGCAACATCATCCGCGTAAAGCGAGGTGCGAAACCGCGGTATCCTACCCCGTTGCGGCAAGATCGACCCCGCGGCATGCCTCGTCAGTTTATGCAACGTCATTTACAAGGTGATCTCAAAGTGCCTCGTCAATCCGTTTGCGCCCCATGTTGGATGGGATCATATCAGAAACTCAGAGCGCGTTCATCCCAGGCAGATTGATTACGGATAATGCCATAATTGCTTTTGAATGTTTCCACAAGATTCAGCATTGTAAGAAGGGGAGGGACAATTATTGCGCTTACAAGTTAGATCTTGCCAAGGCGTACGACAGAGTGAGCTGGGTTTTCCTAGAAGGTGTTCTTCGGAAGCTTGGTTTCTGCAATACATGGACCAAATGGGTGATGCGATGTGTCAAATCAGTCAGGTATTCGGTCAAGTGCAACGGCGAGTTGTTGGAACCCTTTCTCCCTTCCCGAGGCCTCCGTCAGGGTGATCCTTTAAGCCCTTATCTCTTTCTCTTTGTGGCGGACGGTCTGGTACTTCTTTTGAAGAAGGAGATTGATGCCAATAGACTGAGCCCGATCAAGATTGCTAGAAACAGCCCGGACATCTCAAATCTTCTGTTTGCAGATGATAGCTTGATTTTCTTCAAGGCTGTGCCAGAACAAGCGGAGGTCATAAAGAAGGCTTTGGACACTTTTCAAAAGTGTACGGGTCAACTCCTTAGCCAGAACAAATGCTCCTTACTCTTTAGTGAGGTTTGCCAGCCGGGATCAAGAGAAGAGATTAAAAATATTCTGGGAGTGGTAGCCGAGTCCTTTGAAAGTAAGTACCTTGGGCTCCCCACTCCGGAGGGAAGAATGAAGGACGAGCAGTTTCAACCTATTATGGACAGGTTTGGAAAAAGATGTAGTAACTGGTCGGAGAAGTTTATGTCGTTTGCAGCAAAGGAAGTTCACGTGAAATCGGTCGTGCAGGCCCTTCCAACATTCATCATGAGTGTCTTTATGGTATCAAAAGGTTTCTGCGACAAATATGAGATGATGATTCGGAAATTCTGGTGGGGAGAGGACGAGGGACAGAGAAAGGTGCATTGGATGGCGTGAGACCGTATGATCAAACCAAAGAGGGCGGGGGGTATAGGTCTTAAAGACATGCACTTGTTCAACCAAGCTCTTCTGGCGAAATAGGGATGGAGGCTCATTCAAAATCCAAATAGCCTGTGTGCAAGAGTTCTCAAATCAAAGTATTATCCGAATGGGAACCTTTTAGACACAGTATTCGCCTCAGATGCGTCCCCCGTCTGGAGAGCCATTGAGTTCGGTCTGGAGCTGCTTAAGAAGGGTCTGATATGGCGAGTGGGGGATGGCAAAGGCATTCAAATCCAAAGGGATCAGTGGATTCCAAGGAGAGAGGGTCTCATGACGGCCTCCTTCATAAGGCGGTCCAGGATTCGATGGGTCAACCAACTTATGTTACCCGATAGGAAGGAATGGAATGTGCCTCTCATAAGACAACTCTTTTACCCCTTTGACGCTGATGAGATTTGCAAGATCAATGTCCCGCGGTCAGAGGTAGGCGATTGTGTTGCTTGGCATTACGAGAAGAATGGATCTTTCTCTGTCAGGAGTGCGTATAGACTCGCGGCTTCAATCCGGGAGCAAGTGCGGCACATCCCATCGAGCTCCACAAGTGATCCAAACGACCGAAGTATTTGGGACCTCATCTGGAAAACTAGAGTCCCGGGGAAGGTCCGTATACTTGCTTGGAGAGTGGCAACTAATACCCTGGCCACAAAGGAGAACAAATGGAAGAGATCGCTGGAAGTGGATGCAACGTGCAGCTTATGTGGTAATGCCATAGAGGATGAATATCACGCTGTTATCGCATGTACTAAAAGCAGGGCCCTAAGGACTGCCTTGAGAGGTGTATGGAAGCTACCGGCTGAACACAAGCTTAGGTTCACCGGTGTTGATTGGCTGCAGGTTGTCCTATGCACGGAAGACGAAGTAACGCGCGCCAGACTGCTGCTTCTCCTGTGGCGTTGCTGGCATCTCAGAGAAGACAGCATGCGGAATAACGGGAGAGAATCGATCGGGGCCTCGGTGCAGTTCTTAATGCAGTACGAGGAGGACCTCAACGACGCAGGGGCAGCTGATGATAGGCTGAAAGGGCGCACAGATTGGGAGGAAGGAGAGAGAAGTACCAGGATGCTGTCGGCCAACCAGGAGAACAAATGGAGTGCTCCGGTTCGCGGAACCGCAAAAATCAACTCTGACGCTGCTTTCTGTGCAGCGACAGGAGAGAGTGCGGCGGGGGTGGTGGCCCGAGATCATAAAGGGATGGTTTTCCTGTCGGTCAGCAAAAAACTCCCGCCCTGCAGCAATGTAGAGGAAGCCGAGGCGCGAGCGGCTCTGGTCGGCCTTCAGACAATGAGGAGATACTTCAATGGCGAAGTGGTACTCGAGATGGACAATCAGATAATTATAAAGGAGCTATCATCCCAGCGCCCGACCCGAAGCGCCTACTATGGCCTAATCATGGATATGAAGGAGGAAATGAAGGGTTTTACTACTTGCAACGCCCAATTTGGGAGCAGACAAAGTAACAAACTGGCACACGAGCTAGCGGCATTGAACAGGAGCAAGGGTGATAAAGTGATGATTGCAGACGTCCCAGAAAGTCTACGATCGCTGATGTTGTCCGAGTCTAGTGCTCCTCCAGAGTAGTTTGTCCTACTCTGTCCTCAAAAAAAAAAAAAAAAAACGACCCCGCGGCTACCACCATGTCCAGGACGCGCTGCAACGGCTCCATTGCCAGGATGAACAGAATTGGCGATAGCGGGTCACCCTGCCTAAGGTAGCCCGCAGCAGTGTTGGATTCAATTATTTTGCGTTATTCGTTCTCCTCAATCGTGTGGTAGGCCGTCCGGCTAGGGAGAGATGTGACATATCCGACGTACGAAGGTTGGAGCTGTACTATGGCTCCATCCCACGGGTCCTCTGGTCACAGGGCAAAGGGCGAATGCACGGCCACAAAAGTGGAGAGTAATTCCTG
>NW_024110849.1:0-15351 GCF_003073215.2 Triticum urartu
GGAGAGAGATGTGTGCCAGGCTCGATGGCGAATGGAGGCGATCTAGGGATTTTGATCCCCTCCCTGATCTGAAAACTTTACACATTAGCCCTCCTCCCTCTCTTCTTTCTTCACAAGAAGGTCCTCCCACTTCTTTAGCTAGCCCCCTGGTAACTTCTTTTCATCTCACACAAGTCTCTTCTTCCTTCTCTTCTTTTCTTCACTCTTCTCGATAGCCACCTAGACGGAATCTTGACGGTTATAGTGCCTTTGCACACATTTCTGCAAAATAAACCAAAGACTAGTAAACGATCCCCTTAAATGATTTTCATTCAAATATGCAACAGTTCATAGCAAGAATTGATGGTCAGATCACAATATATGGTATATTTGTGTGCCCAAATTGTATATATGAAATGTGCTTATCAAGTTCCCCCACACTTAAATCTTTGCTTGTCCTCAAGCAAAGGCATATGACAAAGGCTGGATATGAACAGTGAACCGACTAGACAATGTCAAGTGAAGTAGGTCTCTAAACAGTGCATGCTTTGGACTTAGCTAGTGAAAATTAATGGTTAAGAGTGCTACAGAGCAATAGGACACTAGTAAACTCAATCATTTTAGACTTTTACAAAGATAAAAGTGGATCAACAAGTTCAAATGCTGATTGCGCCAAAGGGTTCCTAAAGAGAGCATGATCCCAAAAAAACTTACTACCCAAAACATAACATTATGGTTGAAGCACTTATTGAATTTGAAGGAAGTAATGATAATATTTTATCGATCTCACCAAAGGAACATACCACCGATCCCGAGAACATGGTATACACCTGGCTCGACCAATTATTAGTTAGTTTTTTGTTTGTCTCCCCAAAGGAACATACCACCGATCCAGAGAACATGGTATACACCTGGTTCGAAAATTACAATTTATTAGTAATTACTGCCCGAGCTAACCCGATTTCACATGCCACCGATCCAGGGAACATGACATGCTACTGTAGGTAGTCAGACTTATTCATTCATTATAAGATATACTTTTTTACTTTTGAAATGAACAAAAACAAGAATCATCACTCATCCATGTCTGGTTCACATACTACCGATCCAGGGAACATAGCATGCTAATCCATAGTGGTTAGGTGATTGCTCTCAATGGGAACACACTTAGCACAAATTCAGCATATGACACTTGATGATCTAGGTGTATCAAAGTAAATGCAGAAAATGATGAAGTTTTCTAGTGTACTAGGGATTTGAGCACTCAAAACTAATAACCTTCACTAATTTCAGCCAAGCATGCATGGTGTAGATCACTAGTTTACAAGGCGTTCAGAAATCAAGTTCACAAATTCACATCAAGCACGATGCCAAAGGTGAATTTCAGCTTGACAACAAGTAATAGCTGGCTCAAGCAACCCAACTAGCAATTGATTCCAACTTGTATCAATAGATGATATATTCAGATTAGGATCATGAAACAGCTCACCGGGCTTTATGAAGTAGAACTCACTCGATCATCTCACATCCTCTTGCATCGTGACTCCTCTCCTTTTGCTTCTCTATCCTCATGCTCTCTATCCTCGTGCACGCTCCAGCTTTTCTCTTCCTTGTATGTGCCCATTAATTCTCCTCTTCACCATGCTCTAAATCCACCGGGGTCCCAAGGAATGTCACCTCGAACCTGATCACCCTGTAGTGAACGGTGCAGTAGCAAAAACCTGAAAGAGCACTCGACAAAAGAGACCATACAAGTGAAAGGGGTAATGCCCTCTAAATCATCAAATAGAGTACCCAATTACATAAGCATAGCTATAAAGAACATGACGAGTATGATAGGAATCAGCAAGCTCAATACTAACATGAGGATGATATTTATCATTAAGCATAGGTTTGGCATGAGGAAAATAAGTGTGATCATCATTAATATGAGCAATGCCACCAACAGTATATGTATCATCATATCCAAGCAAACACTTCTTCAAATCTACTTTAACAGATAACATCATGCAATGCAAGGTAGTAGCAAAAAATTCATATGGACGCATGTCATCGAGAGGATTAGATAAACCTGCTATATCACACTCTTGTATGACGATGGGAAAATGAATTTCTGGTTCTTCATCTTCAACTACAGGAGCTTCTTTTACTTCTTCAGGAGTGATAGGCAACGGATCTTCGTCTTGATCACTTGGGCATTCAAGCTCTTGGTCATGTTGTTCCTTGTCTTCTAGTTCATCTTCTTCAATCTAAGATATATCTTCCTCAAGGCACTTGCTATCTTCCTTGGCAGGATATGAAGGTGTTGGAACCTCACATGTATCAAGGGGAATCCCAGGAACACTCATCTTAAGCTGTGAAGAAATAGTGCTGCCAGCGTTGATGTTCTTCTCAATCTTCCTTACTTCTTCAACTAGCTCTTTTCCACTCTTGATCTTCTTCATTTCCTCTAGTATAACCTTCCTAATAGGATCATCCTCGGCACTCCAAGTGAACTCAAGACTAAGCAATGTGAGGTTGTTTATATCATCAAATTCATCTTGTGTGGGCACTTGCACATGAGATTGCTCGGCGGTTGCTGGAGTTGATGGTTGACCAAATGGAGGACCATTTAACTCCATTGGCAACATCTCCTGGTGTTGAGGTATATGAGTAGGAGCTGAATAAATCTGTTGTGGAGCATAGTTGTGACTCTCCTCATTGTACCTAAATCCCTGCATATAATTACTAGAAGCAAACAGTGAGATCTCAGGGTTGTTGCTCCTATATGACATATTCTGGTTCTCAGGCCACCCATATGAGTAATTGTTTTGGTATGAGCTAGGCTGTGGGGCGAAGCTCATGCCATAACAATCGGGAGAGTGAGAGTAACCACGCTGACATTCAGCGGGTGAATGGCCCTGAAATCCACAAATATGGCATGTAGGAGCAACATAAGGATGACCTCTAGAATAAGGATCATAAGAGCTAGGCCTATCCTCAAAAACTACTTCTCACTGCCGAGCTAAATCATCTAATCGATGGGAAATCTTACTTATCAGTTCTTGAATAGTTTCTGTGATGTTTGTAGTGTTCCTCGCATCTTCGAGACAATCTGAATAATATGCCATAACCGAGTTGATAGCTCTAACCTGCAAAAGGAAAAGAAAACAAAAAGATACTAGCTAGAACAGGGGTTAGTGGTTAGAGATATATCACAAATATATGGCACAAACTAGAAAAAGAAGAAAAACCTAGTCTATAGCCTAACACAATCGCTCGACGCTAGTCCCTGGCAACGGCGCCAAAATGATCAATTGAAAGTATAGCGAGATATTTCGCCCGAACTGCGAGTGTCGTGTTCCCCACAGGGACTAGGCGACGACTACTATGCTCGACTAAAGCTAGGTAGCACAATTTTAAGAGATGATTGCAGAAAATAAACCTAAACTAAACAACGTAGTTCCCGAAGATCATCGCCAAAGAAAATGCAAAATAAGCAAAGGGAGATTCAAATTATACTCTCTGTCTTTTTGGTATTATCGTTTTACTTGAGAAAGAAAATGCTAAAACAAGCAAACATCAAACGGCTAAGGAATTAAAAAGACATGAACATATCTATATATATATAACAATTAACAGGGGGAAGAAACAAGGTTGTAGGACAGAACATAAATGTATCACATCACAGACACACACATATGTATATATCACAGGGCACCACACACATATATGAAGATTACTATTTCACTAAGCAAGATATGACAGATCAAGTACTTCACATAACAAACATATATATCCACATGTACATAGCTAACACAGGGACTAAGAATTAAAGAGGTTCAAACTTCTCACTTGACAGAGCACACAAACAGCACAAAAATTAACTAGTAATCTTAGTTCTTACAAAAACACTAATTGATAAATAGGGCACATATATTGAATAATACTACTAGACAAGTATAGGTCTCTGAACTAGACAAAATACTTAATACATTACAATTTCCATGAATTACAGAGAGGGAGAAAGAGAACAGCAGGTTCAGTTGGAGATGAGCAGCAGCAGTAGGGGATTCAGAGGAGGAGCAGCAACAAGGGGCGCAAGAAGAAGCAGCAGCAGGTCATGTTGAGGAAGAAGCAGCAGATTCGTGGGGAAGAAGAAGAAGCAAGAGGAGCAGCAGAAATAAGGTAAGAGAAGAAGAGCAGCAGTGGCGTGGGGATCAGCAACAGGTTCAGAGAAGCAGCGGAGCAGCAGCAGTTTCGAGCAGAGGAGGGTTTCAGCAGGGAGGCGCAAGGAGAAGGAGCATCAGGGAAAAGATTCAGAGGACAGCAGCACGGGAATTAGAGAGAGGTGAGAGCCACACAGAAGTCTAGACACTGTCGGCTGTGTGTCTGGTCGGGCGCGCCGGCTGGAGGTGATGGTGGATGGGTTCTGGCGGCGCTGTAGATGGAGGGAAGGGTAGGTGGCTGGGAGGCGCAGATGGATGGAGATGTATGGGTGGTGCTGGTGACGCGGTGGTGCTGATGGCACGCCGCCACGTCGGCCTGGCCGCGGCGGCGGCCGGAGGGGGGGAAGGAGGGGGGAGGGGGAGAGGTGTGTGCCAGGCTCGATGGCGAATGGAGGCGATCTAGGGATTTTGATCCCCTCCATGATCTGCAAACTTTACACATTAGCCCTCCTCCTTCTCTTCCTTCTTCACAAGAAGGTCCTCCCACTTCTTTAGCTAGCCCCCTGGTAACTTCTTTTCATCTCACACAAGTCTCTTCTTCCTTCTCTTCTTTTCTTCACTCTTCTCGATAGCCACCTAGACGGAATCTTGACGGTTATAGTGCCTTTGCGCACATTTCTGCAAAATAAACCAAAGACTAGTAAACGATCCCTTTAAATGATTTTCATTCAAATATGCAACAGTTCATAGCAAGAATTGATGGTCAGATCACAATATATGGTATATTTGTGTGCCCAAATTGTATATATGAAATGTGCTTATCAATAAGCAGGATCATATTTCATTCTAGCATTCAGAGTTTTTTGTTTAAGCTTAGCTAATAATTTCTTAAGATCACTTCTATCATTGCAAGCAAGAAAGTCTCTTTTAGCTTCTTCATCCATAACATAGCCCTCAGGCACAAAAGGTAATTCATATTTATTAGGAGAGGCTTCATAATCATTTTCATCAGTATTATTAGTTTCAATAATTTCATTCTCTCTAGCCCTAGCAAGTTGTTCATCAAGAAATTCACCAAGTGGCACAGTAGTATCAGGCATAGAAGTAGTTTCATCATAACTATCATGCATAGCAGAAGTGGCATCATCAATAATATGCGACATATCAGAATTAATAACAGAAACAGATTTAGGTGTCGCAAGCTTACTTAAAACAGAAGGTGAATCAAGTGTAGAGCTAGATGGCAGTTCCTTACCTCCCCTCGTAGTTGAGGGATAAATCATGGTTCTTCGATCTTTCAAGTTCTTCATAATGATAAGCAGATATAAATCCCAAGCAACTCAAAGAATAGAGCTATGCTCCCCGGCAACGGCGCCAGAAAATTGTCTTGATAACTCACAAGTATAGGGGATCACAACAGTTTTCGAGGGTAGAGTATTCAACCCAAATTTATTGATTCGCCACAAGGGGAGCCAAAGAATATTCTCAAGTATTAGCAGCTGAGTTGTCAATGCAACCACACCTGGAAACTTAATATCGGCAGCAAGGTATTTAGTAGCAAAGTAATATGATAGTAGTGGTAATGGTAGCAAAAGGTAACGATAGCAAAAGCAATGTTTTTGGTATTTTGTAGTGATTTTAACAATAGCAACGGAAAAGTAAATAAGCGAAGGACAATATACGGAAAGCTCGTAGGCAATGGATCAGTGATGGAGAATCATGCCGGATGTGGTTCATCATGTAATAGTTATAACCTAGGGTGACACAGAACTAGCTCCAATTCATCAATGTAATGTAGGCATGTATTCCGAATATAGTCATACGTGCTTATGGAAAAGAACTTGCATGACATCTTTTGTCCTACCCTCCTGTGGCAGCGGGGTCCTAGCGGAAACTAAGGGATATTAAGGCCTCCTTTTAATAGAGTACCGGACCAAAGCATTAACACATAGTGAATACATGAACTCCTCAAACTACGGTCATCACCGGAAGTGGTCCCAATTATTGTCACTTCGGGGTTGCCGGATCATAACACATAGTGGGTGACTATAGACTTGCAAGATAGGATCAAGAACTCTCATATATTCATGAAAACATTAATAGGTTCAGATCTGAAATCATGGCACTCGGGCCCTAGTGACAAGCATTAAGCATAGCAAAGTCATAGCAACATCAATCTCAGAACATAGTGGATAATAGGGATCAAACCCTGACAAAACTAACTCGATTACATGATAAATCTCATCCAACCCATCACCGTCCAGCAAGCCTACGATGGAATTACTCACGCACGGCGGTGAGCATCATGAAATTGGTGATGGAGGATGGTTGATGATGACGATGGCGACGGATTCCCCTCTCTGGAGCCTCGAATGGACTCCAGATCAGCCCTCCCAAGAGAGTTTAGGGCTTGGCGGCGGCTCCATATCGTAAAACGTGATGAATCTTTCTCCCTGATTTTTTTCTCCCTAAAAGTGAATATATAGAGTTGGAGTTGAGGTCGGAGGAGCTCCAGGGGGGCCACGAGGTAGGGGGGTGCGCCCCCACCCTCATGGCTAGGGTGTGGGCCCCTGGTCTTGATCTTTTTCCAGTATTTTTTATTATTTCCAAAAATAGTCTGCGTGAAGTTTCAGGTCATTCGGAGAACTTTTGTTTCTGCACATAAATAACACCATGGCAATTCTGCTGAAAACAACGGCAGCCCGGGTTAGTTCCATTCACATCATGCAAGTTAGAGTCCAAAACAAGGGCAAAAGTGTTTGGAAAAGTAGATACAACGGAGACATATCAAGAATATTCTTTGGCTCCCCTTGTGTCGAATCAATATATTTGGGTTGAATACTCTACCCTCGAAAAATGTTGCGATCCCCTATACTTGTGGGTTATCACTCGTCCCCGACCGCCACTCATAAGGAAGACAATTAATAAATAAATCATGCTCCGACTTCATCACATAACGGTTCACCATACGTGCATGCTATGGGAATCACAAACTTTAACACAAGTATTTCTACCAATACATAATTACTCATTAGCATGACTCTAATAACACCATATTTATATCTCAAAACAATCATAAGGAATCAAACTTCTCATAGTATTCAATGCACTTTAGGTGAAAGTTTTTATTATATCCCTCTTGGATGCCCATCATATTCGGACTAAATTCATAACCAAAGAAAATTAACATGCTGTTTAGAGAGACTCTCAAAATAATATAAGTGAAGCATGAGAATTCAACAATTTCTATAAAATAAAACTACCGCCGTGCTCTAAAAAGATATAAGTGAAGCACGAGAGTAAAATTGCCTAGCTCAAAAGATATAAGTGAAGCACATAGAGTATTCTAATAAGTCACGATTCATGTGTGTCCCTCTCAAAAGGTGTGTACAGCAAGGATGATTGTGGCAAATTAAAAATAAAAGACTCATATCATACAAGATGCTCCAAGCAAAACACATATCATGCGGTGAATAAAAATATAGCCTCAAGTAAATTTACCGATAGACGAAGACGAAAGAGGGGATGCCATTCGGGGCATCACCAAGCTTAGATGCTTGGTTTTCCTTGAATATTAACTTGGGGTGCCTTGGGCGTCCCCAATATTAGGCTCTTGCCACTCCTTATTCCATAGTCCATCAAATCTTTACCCAAAACTTGAAAACTTCACAACACAAAACTAAACAGAAAACTCATGAGATCCGTTAGTATAAGAAAATAAATCACCACTTTTGGTACTATTGTGAACCAATTATTTATTTATATTGGTGTAATATCTATTGTATTCCAACTTCTCCATGGTTCATACCCCCTGATACTACCCATAGATTCATCAAAATAAGCAAACAACACATAGAAAACAGAATCTGTCAAAAACAGAACAGTCCGTAGCAATCTGTAAACTTTGAATACTTTTGTAACTCCAAAAATTATGAAAAATGAGGAAAACAGAGGAAATTTGTATATCAATCTTGTGCAAAATGATTCAGTATTTTATCACGCTTTTGTAAAAAGGGAAAATTATTTTACTGGGTACAAAAGTTTCTGTTTTCAGCAAGATCAAATCAACTATCACCGTAAGCCATCCCAAAGGTTTTGCTTGGCTCAAACACTACTTAAAACACCAAAACACAATTACTACAGAGGTAATAATGTGTATTTTCATAAAAACAGGAAATAAAAATATTGGGTTGTCTCCCAACAAGCGCTTCTCTTTAAAGCTTTTTAGCTAGGCATAGATAGTTTTAATGATGCTCACATGAAAGATAACAATGAAACACGAAGAGATCATCATGTAGCATGTGAAAAACAAGTTTAATTCTAACATACTTCCTATGTATAGGCATTTTGTAGGCAAACAAATTATCAAGACAAGCAAAAACTAGCATATGCAAAGAAGAAGAAAGAAACAATGGCAAACTCAACAGAACGAGAGGTAATTTAGTGACATGAAAATTTATACAACCATATTTCCCTATCTCATAATAATTACATGTAGGATCATAATCAAATTCAACAATATAGCTATCACATAAAATTTTCTCTTCATGATCCACATGCATGCAAAGTTGACACTCTTCCAAAATAGTGGGAATAGCATTAACTAAAGTCACGACCTTTCCAAACCCACTTTCATCAAAAAAATCACTAGATTGAACGCTCTCCAAATATGTGGGATTACTTTTACTTAAAGTTTACTCTCTTCCAAACCTTCCAATATTAATGCAAACATAATCATCATGAGGCATAAATAAATTTTCAAGATCATAAGAAGAATCACCCCAATCATGATCATTACAATAAGTAGTCGACATACCAAAATTAGCATCCCCAAGCTTGGGGTTTTGCATATCATTAGCACAATTGACATTAATACAATTTATAATAACATCATTGCAACCATGCTTTTGATTCAAGGAACTATCATGTATGGGTGCAATAGCAATAATCTCATGTTTAACATAAGGAACTATAGCAAATTCACCTCCATAAATATTGGCATCATGGCCATAAAAATAGCAAGCATCATGTTCATCAAGGGAAGATATCTCAATGATATCAACGGAATCATAATTATCTATAGATTCATGCATATCATTATTTTCTTCCAAAGCAATGGTCATTCTCTTAGTAAATTGTTTAACATAGGCATTATGAGCATAGTTTTCATAGCAATATTTAAGTATGTCAAAATCTTCAGATTTATAGAGAGTAATATCATACTTTTCAATTAAAGAAGCAAATTCATAAGCACCCTTAAAAGCAACAAATTCTTCAATTTGTTCAATATCATAGTAACTGTAAACACCCTTTTCATAAGAAGATAAGATTTCATTATCATTAAACTCACATAAGTTTAGGGTTCTTAGAGCAACAAGTAAAATCACAAAGTTCACAAAGATTCCAAGCATAACATAGCAAACAATTTATTTGATTCCATAAGAGTCTCCCTTTTCAGAAAAATGGTGACACACAAAATGAGCATGCTCATCTAAAGATTTTCCCTCAACTAAACTAGTTGGGATTTCAGCACGAGCACATATGGATCGAAGATGATCCAAGTAGAAAACTTTAAGTGGATCCATATCAATAGATTTTTAGCAAGCAAAGATGCAAGAAAATAGAAGGCACATGGCATCACAAGCAAAGATAGCAAACGAGCAAAAAGGCATACGGAAAGAAGAGTGAATAAAATGGCAAAAAAATTTGTATTTTTCTGAAAAAAGTTTTAGAAGTGGGGGAGAGGAAAACAAGAGGCAAATGGCAAATAATGTAATGCAAGAGATGACAGTTTATGATGGGTACTTGGTAGGCTTGATGTAGATCTCCCCGGCAACGGCGCCAGAAATTCTTCCTGCTACTTCTTGAGCTTGCATTGGTTTTCCCTTGAAGAGGAAAGGGTGATGCAGCAAATAGAGATAAGTATTTCCCTCAGTTAAGAACCAAGGTATCAATCTAGTAGGAGATACAAGCAAGTCTCCAACATATGCACCTACACAAACAATCAAACACTTGCACCCAATGCGATAAAGGGGTTGTCAATCCCTTCACGGTCACTTGCAAAGCTGAGATCAGATAGACATAGATATAAAAGATTACTAAAACATAAAACAAAATAAAAGTAAATAAATTACAGCAAGATATTTTTGGTATTTTTTATTTATAGATCTGAAAATATATGATGGAAAATAGACCTGGGCCCATAGGTTTCACTAGAGGCTTGTCTCTTGAAGGCAAATAATACGGTGGGTGAACAAATTACTGTCGAGCAGTTGATAGAAAAGCGCAAATGTATGACGATATCCAAGGCAATGATTATGCATATAGGCATCATGTCCGTGTCAAGTAGACCGAAACAATTCTGCATCTACTACTATTACTCCACACATCGACCGCTATCCAGCATGCATCTAGAGTATTAGGTTCATAAGAACAGAGTAACGCCTTAAGTAAGACGGCATGATGTAGAGGGATAAACTCAAGAAATATGATGAAAAACCCATCTTTTTACCCTTGATGGAAACAATACAAATACGTGCCTCGCTACCCCTACTTTGTCACTGGGTGAGGACACCGCAAGATTGAACCCAAAACTAAGCACCTCTCCCATTGCAAGAAGAATCAATCTAGTCGGCCAAACCAAACCGATAATTCGAAGGGAAATACAAAGATATCAAATCATGCATATAAGAATTCAGAGAAGATTCAAATAATATTCATAGATAATCCATTCATAAATCCACAATTCATCGATCTCAACAAACACACCGCAAAAGAAGATTACATCGGATAGATCTCCAAGAACATCAAGGAGAACATGGTATTGAGGATCAAAGAGAGAGAAGAAGCCATCTAGCTACTTGCTATGGACACGTAGGTCTGTGGTAAACTACTCACGCTTCATCGGAAGGGCAATAGAGTTGATGTAGAAGCCCTCCGTGATCGAATCCCCCTCTGGCAGGGTGCCGAAAAAGGTCCTAAGATGGGATCTCACGGGTACAGAAGGTTACGGCGGCGGAAAAGTATTTTAGTGGACGCTTCTGGTCGTTTGGGAATATTTTTCTGAATTTATAGGCCAAGAATTAGGGTTGGAGGACTCCCGGGGGGCCCCACAAGCCAGGGGCGCCCCAGGGCGCGCCCTGAGGTCTTGTGGAGTCCTTGGGACTCTTATGAGTTCCTCCTCAAATCCTATGTGTGTCTTATGGTTCAAGAAAAATCATCGTAAATTTTTATTCTATTTGGACTCCGTTTGATATTCCTTTTCTGTAAAACTCAAAAACAAGGAAAAAACAGAAACTGGCACTAGGCTTTGGGTTAATAAGTTAGTCCTGAAAATAATATAAAATAGCATATTAATGCATATAAAACATCCAAAACAGATAATATAACAGCATGGAACAATCAAAAATTATAGATACGTTGGAGACGTATCAGGGGCTCGAGTGCTGCATGTTGGGAGGAGGCGCTCTCCTCTTCATATTCATCCTCGTCCCCATCTTGGACAGAGGCGGTCGCGGTGTCTCGGGATTTATTATCCGGATGACCTCTGGTCCTGAGGCCCTGTTTGTCCTCCGGTGTGTTCTTATTTTACTTTCTTTACTCTGTGGCGCCTTGTAGGGTGCCACGGTCAGCAACTCCTCCAACTGAGTTGTCCGAGGATCTTTGGGCATCAGGGCCGTACTTCTTATCTTATTTGCCTTCTCAAGCCAGCCCTATGGTGACAACAAGGGCTTAGGTTGTACGTCTCGCAATAGGTGTATCCGAACATAAAATGGGAAGGAGCTCAATACCTCCTTTGGGGGATTCGCGGCGTCGAGGCCGATGTCTTCTTCCTTGGCCGGCCATGACTTCTTGCTTGAACAGCAGCTTCCACAATTTTCCATGGGTGGTGCCATAGAGATATTGCACGGTGGTTGGGTCCTCGGGCTTGTATGGCCACATTGGGGTGGCCCTCTGTTGGCAGGGGAGGAGGCGGCGATGGAGCATTATCTGGACCATGTTGGTCAGTTTGGTCTTGGTTTCCATCACATTGGAGATGCGCTTCTGCATCGGCTTCACCTCTCTGACAAATTTCCAGTCAAGACATTTCCTGATCCACGAGGTCAGTCTCGTTGGAGGTCCGAATCTGAATTCGAGAGCCGGCGCCCAGGCTGCGTCCCGTGGTTCTGTGATGTAGAACAATTCCCTCTGCCAAACTTTGACAGTGTCGATAAACGTGTCCTCCGGCCACTCGACTCGGGTGAGCTTGATGATCATCGCTCCCCCCCACCCCTTGCAGTCCGCCTGGGCGCCGCTGACTATTTTCGACTTGACATTAAACACCTTCCGCCACAGGCCGAAGTGCAGCTAGATTCGTAGGAGGCCTCTGATGATGAAGGCCGAGATGTGTAGGAAGGAGTTTAGAGCTAGATCATGGAAATCTTGCCCATAGAAAAACATCAACCCTCAAACGAAGGGGTGTAGGGGGGGAGCCCAGTCCCCGGATGAAGTGGGGGACGAACACCAACCTCTCGCCTGGCTGAGGCGTGGGTACAACCTGGCCCTCCTCGGGGACCCAGTGTGCGATGTCGGCCGATAGATAGTAAGCGCTTTAGATCTTCGATGTCACTGTTGGTGACGATGGAGGCCTCCCACTTGTCGTTAGCACCCGACATGGCCATGGCTAGTGCAAGGGGATGGCTCGAACAGGCTCTTTATGAAAAAATGATGCGGGGCACTAGAGCTCCGGAGTTTGGGAGAGCGTGGTGAGAGGAAGAGGGAGGCGTGTGTCGATAGCAATGGTCGTTTCCCCTTTTATGGGCCGCTGGAGCGGCTAAAAGCCCTCTTATTGCACCGCGGACCTCTCAGCTTCCTGATACCCTCGTGACGTTTTGCGCGAGTGGGATACTGTGAATCATTGATTAAATCCCTTGAAAACGGAGCATGATCCCCACCTTTAAGGGACGTGTCATCAAAGGGGCGGCCTCGAGTCGCGTATCAAGTCTTCATGTTTATGACCGGACGCGACCCTTGACCTAAAGTTGTCAGTCAAGGATATTGTTCGCGTTCGAGCGGTTGGCCTTCAATGCTAAGTAAAGCAGACAGTTTGAAGCCCAGATACAACTTGGCGTGTGGCCGAACATAAACAAGTACCACTCAAAGGCTTAATTGGAAGAGAACCGTTCCAAGTACTTAGGAAGAAGGAACTCGCCTACAAGTCAGAGCCTACAGTCTTGGAGCTATAAGAAGCCGGCGTTGAAGGCTAGTTCGGGGGATACTGAGCGAGTCCTCTATTAGGGGGTCCTCGGGATGCCGGCATGTCTCACATGGGCCGAATTCGTGGGCCACATTGTATCCGGACCGAAGACCTTTTGTGCCTTGGAGTGCACCCCAAATCAAGGTGAAAGATTCGGAGTTTCCCTGATGTAGTTGATTATTTGTAAACCCTAGCACCCCTCGTGTCTATATAAACCAGGGAGCTTAGTCTGTAGAGGCTAGAGGAACAATTACCATCCTACTAGTTAGGGTTTAGTTCATCTGATCTCGTGGTAGATCTGCTCTGTAACCTCCTTATACACAAGCAATATAATCAAGCAGGACGTAGGGTTTTACCTCTTAGAGAGGGCCCGAACCTGGGTAAATATCGTGACATCGTGTCCCACATCCACTGTTCCCCATCAATCCAAGGTCCACAGTTCGGGACCCCCAACCCGAGATCCGCCGGTTTTGACAATGACACCATCCCCACACCAGCCTCCTCCGTCCGCCACCCATTCCATCGCCGTCGTCCTTCACCATGCCGGAGCGCCTACCAAGACCATGTCGTCCACTGCTAGAGATGGATGTTTCTCATCCACAGCGACAGACCAGGAGCCTTGCATCGCGTCCTCTCGCTTCATCGGTGTCGTTGTCCTCCTTGTCGGGGCCACTCCGACGACCTTCTCATCCACCGCAACGGGACTTATCCCCCGATGCATCCATCTACAGTCGTAGACCTGCTTCCACGGCATTGACAACCATCGCACCCCCGATGCCTACATGACGCCGCAAGAGAGGTGGTACTACTTCATATCTGCTCAACTTTTTGATCTCAACCAGAAAATAGATCGTAACTTGGTTATTGTACTTCCTTTTCAGCTCTTAGAATCTTAGTTCTTAGTTGGAAGCAAACAATGGTTGCTAAGTAGCATTTATGTGGTTTGCGGCTTAAAATCTGTCATGGCATAGTCATAATAGGGTTTAATTGATCATGCTTAGGGTTTCCCCCCATTTATGATCAGTATACAATCAACCTACGTGCTTCCTGTCATTATAGCACTGCTCCACCCATCAAGCTAAACAAGCTTAGTTGTTCAAATACAAATATGATATTATAAAAACAGATTCATTTAATTGGTCGGCTAAATGTTCCTAATTTAGTTTCGAAAATGCATGTTCGCCGCTCGGGTGTGTATCTCTACAGGGTGCCCATGGTGGGCCCAGACCACGATTCCCCTCTGTTCTGATGTGCTTTTGATCTCTACTCGCTCCCAGCCGTCTGCCTCACCGATGACTTGCCTTCCCAGGACGACATGAGTTTAGGAGGAGATGTAGCACTAACAGGAGGTTAGGATCCGCTCACCCAATAGTGTCACCGCTCCACGGGCGCGCCACCGTCCCTACCTTCCCAGTATGTTCAGGGCTCAAGCGTGCAGCACCCACTAAGCCAACCCGATTTATCCGGAGATACGTCCTCAACACTCAGCAGCCACTCCCCATCACCCATTTTCTAATCGATTCATTAGTCATTAGCCAGGACTATCATTAGGGTTTTTTGTGTACTGAGTGTTACCTACACTTAATGGTTCAGATATTTCAGTAATCTTTAGTACCTGTAAATTTCACAGGGTTTCAAAATTTTGGCCCTAGGAATAGACACTAGTCATGTTGGATTGTTGGTCATAGTGACATTGAACCAGATTACTGATACGTCTCCAACGTATCTATAATTTATGAAGTATTCATGCTATTATATTATCAACCTTGGATCTTTTATATGCATTTATATGCTATTTTATATGATTTTTGGAACTAACCTATTAACCTAGAGCCCAGTGCCAGTTTCTGTTTTTTCCTTGTTTTTGAGTTTACAGAAAAGGAATATCAAACGGAGTCCAATTGACGTGCCAATTTTTGATGATTTTTTATGGACCAAAATAAGACCCCGGAGTAAAAGAGTTGGGCCAGGAGAGTCCCGGGGCGTCCA
>NW_024110850.1:0-13196 GCF_003073215.2 Triticum urartu
CGCCGGTGCACAAAGTTTAGCCCCCCCTCGCCGGGCGAAGGGCAGCCGCACTGGTTTATAAACCCAGCCGTGGCTGCCCTTTCGAACTCCTCTATAAAGCAGGCTTCTGGGCCTAACTACGGCGCACTGCCCTGTGAGCCTGCTGGGCCTTGTGGGCCTGAAATTGCACACCCGTGGTCTAGCAGGCCCACAGGGCAGTGCCCCAAATTTTTATATATAGTTTTTTTCTTTTCTGCTTTATTTTTTCTTCTATTTATTTCTGAGTAGTTTTTTTTCTTTTCTACTATATTTATTTTCTTCTATTTATTTCTGAGTAGTTTTTTATATAGTTTTTTTCTTTTCTGCTGTAGTTTTTTTCTTTTCTGCTATTTTTTCTTTTCTGTTTTTTGTCTTTTCTGCTTTTTTTCTTTTCTTCTATTCATTTATTTTTATATACCATGCCAAGTTGATGGTTGAAAGTTGATGGCGTGGCTTTGAATGGTGCATACTGAATGCACAAAAAGTCTAGAGTTATAATAAGTTTAAATAAATGAAGTGCTGGTGTAACAGATGAGTTTTCGTCCGAAACTGGCCCTGATACTTTGAAAGAGATTGTCCAGTTTGTACACGAAGTGCATCCAGTTTTTGCCGTAACAGAAGAAGTCCGGAGTTGTAATAAGTTACTAAAAATAAAAAAGAGGTGCAATGCTTATTAATTAGCTTCAAGCCTTTCGGAATAGTGTAAACTGCACTGCACATAGCTCCGTGCAGTCTACCATATTCCTCAAGGCTTGAAGCTAAGCAACATGCAGGTGAGCATTGAGCCTCTTCTTCATCGTATCTGCACTCAGGGCTTATAAACTGCTCCTAGTGCCTCTCTCTTTGCGAGGTGGGACTAAAAAACAGCTTAATAAGAAACTCTAGTACTGGTTCATGCCATGAACCGGTACTAAAAACAGCTTGCCATAACCTCATTAGTACCGGTTCGTGGTACGAACCGGCACTAAATGGTGATGGTGGGGCCATAGCCTGACCGCAGGCTGCCACAGCCTCTTTAGTACCGGTTCGTGGCATGAACCGGTACTAAAGGTTCACCATGAACCGGTACTATTGATCGCCGCCACGAACTGGTACTATTGATCACATTAGTGCCGATTTTGTTACAAGCCGGCACTAATGTGCTTCACATTTGACCCTTTTTCAACTAGTGATATCATGTCCACTGCGAGTGGTCATCTAAATAAGAATTCACGACATCTACTTGTATTATTTGTGATGCGTTCATGGCATGCCTTTTTGTCTGTGTGGTCATGTTTTATGGATATGCCTCCTACGTGAAAATTTTCCCGAGTCATCTAGCTCAGAAGTTCATTTTGAAGTTTTTTACTCACAATGTAGCTTGCCAAGTGAATTTGTGAGGGTATTAGAAACTTTCCCATCACAGGCTCTAGTGCTGAAATGTATCACATGCATGGCATCAAAAAGCTCAAGGATCTCAATGACCACACATGCCCTATTTCATCGCTGACTAGTTTTTTTACCCGTCAAAAACGTTGTTGCGCGAGATGGCATTAGTTCGCTTAGAAAGGCCAGTTGACATATCCGTAATAAAACAATCTCCAAAACAAGATGGTGACAAGCATCCACCCAACTAACCCAAATACGCCGCTAATGAAAAAACTACATTTTCAAATAAGGGGGAAAAAACAAACTAGCGGCGGAAAATGATTTGAGCACTCTACAATGCGCCATCTACTGGAAAAAACACCTGTAGTGCAGATGGTCTTTGGAAACTGCCTCATATGGAGGTTTAACATGCGAAAAGGCATAAAGAAGTTTGTTGTATCACCAAAGCCAGGATTGCATGTTTTGTCCATGCACTGTTTATTTAAATATGAGAGAGATGATCAGATTCGTATTTCATATTCTTCAACAACAATGTGACAAACTTGAATCATTGTCTATAGAAGGAACCTCACGTAACCATGAAGCCCCCGATGGTGACAGGCCATCACATCGTGCTAGACTTTGAGCATCCAACGGACTGTGCCAATGTTTCATACCTAGGTATAACATCCAACATAACTCTACAAAATGACCACCGCTAACACTTACTATTTTTCCAAAACTCGAGCCAACAATCCGAGCCTCTCCATCTAAAATATTACATGAAATAATTGATAAAATTAATAATCCATGATTAACTAAAAAATGGGGATCACATCAAATTTTATGTTACTAGCACACCAAGTCGTCTTCATCCTCATTCCGGCACTCAACAAGCGCGAGTGATGTTGCCGCTTTGGTAGTTTTCTATATATCAATACATTTCTAAGACGGAGATGGGGTCGATAAATTTAGTTGATGGAAATGGTAAGTATGCAACAATAGGGTCGGTTTTAGGCTTAAAGACCCCCGCAAAAAATGGCAGGGCAAAATAATATTGACACACTGATTTCACTCAGCATATGGGATAGACGGCAAACACGACGGTGCACACTGAAATTTTCTTGTGTTTTGAGGAGAAGGAAATTAACATTCAATTAATCAAATAGCAGGAGATGAATTTCTACAATTCAATCATGAGATCTCAGGCAGGGCCGAACTCGACATTATTACAATTCGTACAAAATGACGTGCCACATGAAACAAGCAAAAAATACACAAGATGTTGAAACTAGAAACCGACGATTTTGTTGTCGCACTATATCTGAGGGACACCCTATATAAAATCATGTATATTGAGTTTACTAATTCTCTATATAACTAGAAGATTTTTTTACTCCGGTTTGTAAAAGTTCACATGCATGAGAGCGACTTTGTGTGGTAAGCATTGATTACGACTACACCAGTAAACAGTTAAATTCCGGGTATCCGAATTCACACAGTTTTTGGCTCATGCTTCCAAGGACACTTTTCACTATCAACTTGTTGGTTTTGAGCAAGTCACCACATGATTTAAGATGAATGTTATTCATGTAGGATTCCTTAACTACTATTCACAAGGATGACCACTGTAATTCCCTATGCACATATGTTGGACTTGTTGTGTGACGAAATTCTGCTGAGCAAGCGCAAGGGTTTTCGTAATCATGGAAAAAAAATCTATATTCATCCTTCAAGAAGATAAGGCGACTTGTAGCGAAAGCCTACTACACACTTGTGGAATGTATTGGAAGATATTTATGGCCCAATCTTTACTTGCTCATAACACGCTCAAATATTTAAGAATGGGTTCTCATTTTAGCTTCTCACGATATCAGATAGTTTGATCTTGTTAGTGGACACGCGTGGATATGTTTGCTACCTAGTAGTTCATTCTACTTCATACTCAAGTTAGGCATGTTCCATCAAAAAATTATGTAAAAAAAACTCTATACTTATTATTTATTTACTTTTATATACACCATAAAGTTTTAGATAGTTTCTCAAAGAAAATCATGAAAAACTATGAGAATGTGGACATTCCTCACTTGTACCTTCAATGCACGTTTGGTACAGAAGCGTAATTTCTTATTGTATGGTTGTATTAATTAAGATCTTAGAAAAGAACTAAATTAGTCTGATACCACATTCCATAAACTGCCTAAAATATACTATTCTTTGGCATGAGACATGATGGGTCACAATATGTACATGCACGAGTACTAATCGCCTTGCCAAACAATTTCACACGCGTCCTATAAATTGATACATTCCAAGTCTGCACATGCACAAGCATCCATCCGCTCACCCACGCAACAAGCAAGCATTAGCAACAATGGGGACTACCAACACAAAAGCCATAAAATCCTCTTGTGGCCTCCTTCTCATCGCAATCCTCCTAGCTATGTCTTCAAACAATGCATGTGGTGAAGACCTACCGCCTTCACCAGCACAGGCGCCGCCGTCATCCCCCATCGGCGGACGGTGCAAGTTGAGCGATGAAATTTCTCTCAAAGTGTGCGTCAACATCCGCTTGGGCAAGATGAGCCCGTTTGAGAAGAACCAGTGCTGCCAGCAGATTCGTCAGACGCCGAGCGCCGTAGACTATTTGTGTTCTGCCTTCACCTGAGCACATGCCCGTGTCTATGCCAATGTCCTTGATGAAATCAATGCCATTCTCACAGTCTGTGGTAAGACTCTTGTCCATGACCAATTCTGTCTCCAACGATCAGGGTGAACACCTAGCCTCACTGATGATGCTCAATGTGTGCAAGCAGGCAGGCTCACACCATGAGAGGTGCATCAACACATCTACATCACCTAGAATGTATATGTTCTACCTAAATAACCTGCCATACTTGCATGTACTTGTTTGGACCCGACTTAACCAGTGATAGACACATGTATATCATGTCCACTGCGAGTGATCATCTAAATAAGAATCCGCGACATCTACTTGTATTATTTGTGATGCGTTCATGGCATGCCTTTTTGTCTGCGTGGTCATGTTTTATGGATATGCCTCCTATGTGAAAATGTTCCCGAGTCTTCTAGCTCGGAAGTTCATTTTGAATCTTTTTACTCACAACGTAGCTTGCCAAGTGAATTTGTGAGGGTAGTAGAAACTTTCCCATCACAGGCTCTAGTGCTGAAATATACGACATGCATGGCATCAAAAAGCTCAAGGATCTGAATGACCACACATGCCCTATTTCATTGGTGACTACTTTTTTGCATGGTGACTAGCATCCACCCAACTAATCCAAATACGCCACTAATGAAAAAACTACATTTTCAAATAAGGGAAAAAACAAACACAAACTAGCGGCAGAAAATGATATGAGCACTCTACAATGCGCCATCTAATGACAAAACACCTGTAGTGCAGATAGTCTTAGGAAACTGCCTCATATGGAGGTTTAACATTCGAAAAGGAATATAAAGTTTATTGTATCACCAAAGCCAGGATTGCATGTTTTGGCCATGCTATGTCTATTTAACTATAAGAGAGATGATCAAATACATATTCCAGATTCTTCAACAACAATGTGACAAACTCGAACCATTGTCTATAGAAGGAACATCACGTAACCATGAAGCCCCCGATGGTGACAAGCCATCACATCATGCTAGACGTCGAGCATCCAACGGAGTGTGCCAACGTTTCAGACCTAGGTCCAAGATCAATGTAACTTTGTAAAATGACCACCGTTAACACTTACTATTCTAGAGCCAACAATCCAAGCCTCTCCATCTAAAGTATTACATGAAATAATTGATAAAATTAATAATCCATGATTATCTAAAAAATGGGGATCACGTCAAAGTTTATGATCCTAGGACACCAAGTCGCCTTCAACCTCATTCCGCCACTCAACAAGCGAGAGTGATGTTGCCGCTTAGTTAGTTTTCTATACATCAATACATTTCTAAGATGGGGATGGGGTCGATAAATTTAGTTTATGGAAATATTAACTATGCAATAATAGGGTCGGTTCTAGGCTGAAAGGCCACCCCAAAAAATGGCAGGGCAAAATAATACTGATAGACTAATTTCACTGAGCATATGGGATAGACGGCAAACAAGACGGTGCACACTGGAAAAGAGATTTTCTAGTGTTTTGAGGAGATGGAAATTAACATCCTATTAATCGAATAGCAGGAGATGAATTTCCACAATTCAATCATGAGATCTCAGGCAGGGCCGAACTCAACATTATTACATTTCGTACAAATTGACGTGCCACATGAAACAAGCAAAAAATACACAAGATGTTGAAACTAAAAACCTACGATTTTGTTGTCGCACTATATCTGAGGGGCACCCTATATAAAATTATGTATATTGAGTTTAATAATTCTCTGTATAACTAGAATATCTTTTTACTCCGATGTAATCTAGGATATTATTTGCCATGTATTGATAAAAATGGACATAATGGGATTATCCTGTTTGTAAAAGTTCTCATGCATAAGAGCGACTTTGTGTGGTAAGCATTGAGGACGACCACACCAATAAACAGTTAAATTTCGAGTATCCAAATTCACTCATTTTTGGCTCGTGCTTCCAAGGACACTTTTCACTATCAACTTGTTGGTTTTGAGCAAGTCACCACATGATCTAAGATGAATGTTATTCTTGTAGGATTCCTTAACTACTAGTCACAAGGATCACCACTGTAATTCCCTATGCGCATGTGTTGGACTTGACATGCGACGGAATTCTACTGACAAGCGCAAGGGTTTTCATAATCATGGAGAAAAGAAATCCATATTCATCCTTCAAGAAGATAAGGCGACTTGTAGTGAAAGGCTACTACACACTTCTGGAATGTATTGGAAGATATTTATGGCCCAATCTTTACTTGCTCATATCTCGCTCAAATATTTAAGAATGGGTCATCATTTTAGCTTCCGAGGATATCAAACAGTTTGATCTTGTTAGTGGACACGCGTGGATGTGTTTGCTACCTAGTATTTCATTCTACTTCATTCTCAAGTTAGTCATGTTCCATCAAAAAATTATGTCATAACTCTATACTTATTATTTAATTATTTTTATGTACACTGTAAAGTTTTAGTAGTTTCTCAAAGAAAACAAAGAAACACTGTGAGAACGTGGACATTCCTCACTTGTACCTTCAATGCACGTTTCGTACAGAACCATAATTTCATATTGTACATTTGTATTAATTAATACCTTAGAAAAGAATTAAATTAGTCTGATACCACATTCCATGAACTGCCTAAAATATACTATTCTTTGGCATGAGACATGATGGGTCGTAATCTGTACATGCGCGAGTACTAATCTCCTTGCCAAACAATTTCACAGGTGTCCTATAAATTGATACGTTCCAAGTCTGCACATGCACAAGCATCGATCTGCTCACCCACACAACAACCAAGCATCAACGACAATGGTGACCACCAACACCAAAGCCATAAAATCCTCTTGTGGCCTCCTTCTCATCGCAATCCTCCTAGCTATGTCTTCAAACAATGCATGTGGTGAAGACCTACCGCCTTCACCAGCATAGGCGCCGCTGTCATCCCCCGTCGGCGGACGATGCAAGTTGAGCGATGAAATTGCTCTCAAAGTGTGCGTCAACATCCGCTGGGCAAGATGAGCCATTTGAGAAGAACCAGTGCTGCCAGCAGATTCGTCAGACGCCGAGCGCCGTAGACTATTTGTGTTCTGCCTTCACCCGAGCACGTGCCCGTGTCTATGCCAATGTCCTTGATGAAATCAATGCCATTCTCACAGTCTGTGGTAAGACTCGTGTCCATGACCAATTCTGTCTCCAACGGTCAGGGTGAACACCTAGCCTCACCGATGATGCTCAATGTGTGTGCAAGAAGGCAGGCTCACACCATGAGTGGTGCATCGACACATCTACATCACCTAGAATGTATATGTTCTACCTAAATAACATGCCATACTTGCATGTACTCTATTGGACCCGACTTAACCAGTGATACACACATGTATATCATGTCCACTGCGAGTGGTTATCTAAATAAGAATCCGCGACATCTACTTGTATTATTTGTGATGCGTTCATGGCATGCCTTTTTGTCTGCGTGGTCATGTTTTATGGATATGCCTCCTATGTGAAAATTTTCCCGAGTCGTCTAGCTCAGAAGTTCATTTTGATGCTTTTTACTCAGAATGCAGCTTGCCAGGTGAATTTGTGAGGGTAGTAGAAACTTTCCCATCACAGGTTCTAGTGCTGAAATATACGACATGCATGGCATCAAAAAGCTCAAGGATCTGAATGACCACACATGCCCTATTTCATCGGTGACTAGTTTTTTTGCCCATCAAAAACGTTGTTGCAAGAGATGGCATTAGTTCGCTCAGAAAGGCATGGTGACTACCATCCACCCAACTAATCCAAATACGCCGCTAATGAAAAAACTACATTTTCAACTAAGGGAAAAACAAACACAAACTAGCGGCAGAAAATGATTTGAGCACTCTACAATGCACCATTTTAATGACAAAACACATGTAGTGCAGTTGGTCTTAGGAAACTGCCTCATATGGAGGGTTAACATGCGAAAAGGCATAAAAAAGTTTGTTGTATCACCAAAGCCAGGATTGCATGTTTTGGCCATGCTCTATTTATTTAACTATGAGAGAGATGATCAAATACATATTCCATATTTTTCAACAACAATGCGACAAACTTGAACCATTGTATATAGAAGGAACCTCACGTAACCATGAATTCCACGATGGTGACAAGCCATCACATCTTGCTAGACGTCGAGCATCCAATGGAGTGTGCAAATGTTTCAAACCTAGGTGCAAGATCCAACGTAACTCTGCAAAATGACCACCACTAACACTTACTATTTTTCCAAAACTGGAACCAACAATCCAAGCCTCTCCATCGAAAATATTAGATAAATTATAGATAAAATTTATAATCCATGATTAACTAAAAAATGGGGATCACATCAAAGTTTATGTTCCTAGGATACCAAGTCGCCTTCATCCTCATTTCGGCACTCAACAAGCGAGAGTGATGTTGCCGCTTAGTTAGTTTTCTATATATCAATACATTTCTATGACAGGGATGGGGTTGATAAATTTAGTTGTTGGAAATTGTAAGTATGCAACAATAGGGTCGGTTCTACGCACCAAGGCCACCCCAAAAAATGGCAGGGCAAAATAATACTTGCAGACTAATTTCACTCAGCATATGGGATAGACGGCAAACAAGACGGTGCACGCTGAAAAGGAGATTTTCTAGTCTCTTCAGGAGAAGGAAATTAACATTCAATTAATCGAATAGCGGGAGATGAATTTATATAGTTCAATCATGAGATCGCAGGTAGGGCCGAACTCGACGTTTTTACATTTCGTACAAAATGACGTGCCATATGAAACAAACAAAAAATACACAAGATCTTGAAACTAAAAACCTACGATTCTATTGATGCAATATATGTGAGGGGCACCCTATATAAAATCATGTATATTGAGTTTACTAATTCTCTGTATAACTATAAGATTTTTTACTTCGGTGTAATCTAGGATAATCTTTGCGATGTATTGATAAAAATGGACATAATGGGATTATCCGGTTTGTAAAAGTTCTCATGCATATGAGAAACTTTGTGTGGTAAGCATTGAGTATGACTACACCAATAAATAATTAAATTTCGGGTAACCCAATTCACTCAGTTTGTGGCTCGTGCTTCCAAGGACACTTTTCACTATCAACTTGTTGGTTTTGAGAAAGTCACCACATGTTCTAAGATGAATGTTATTCATGTAGGAATCCTTAACTACTAGTCACAAGGATCACCACTGTAATTCCCTATGCGCATGCGTTGGACTTGACGTGTGACGGAATTTTGCTGACCAAGCGCAAGGGTTTTCATAATCATGGAGAAAAAAAATATTCATCCTTCTAGAAGATAAGGCGACTTGTAGTGAAAGGCTACTGCACACTTGTGGAATGTATTGGAAGATATTTATGGTCCAATCTTTACTTGCTCATACCCCGCTCAAATATTTAAGAATGGGTCCTCATTTTAGCTTCCGACGATATCAAACAGTTTCATCTTGTTAGTGGACATGCCTGGATGTGTTTGCTACCTAGTAGGTCATTCTACTTCATTCTCAAGTTAGGCATGTTCCATCAAAAAATTATGTCATAACTCTACACTTATTATTTATTTATTTTTATATACACCTGTAACATCCCAATTTTCTATTTGAATGTTAATCATTAGGTCATCATATGCATCCAGATTTTGAGCATTTTGAATTGGTTTATTTGGACATTTTGATCCTAGAGACCTTAAGCAACTCAAGTACCGTATGAGAGGGTTGGAGGCTTTCATAAAATTCCATTTTGAATTTTTTTTTTAAATTGGTAAATTGGATCAAGGTGATTTTTATTTGAAATTATTTTTCCCAATATGTCAAAATAAATAAAATAATGAGAGAAGATAATATGACTTCTTCATAATAGAGGAAATAATGGAAATTTAATTATTGAATAAAAAGATATTTTTTTATTTGAGATTTTTATTCGTTTAAATTAGGAAAAAATGCATTCTTGAAAATTGCATTATAGCCCAGAAAAATTTTCACGTTGTCCTAAATATTAGGAGAGGACCGTGATTTTTTTGGGGATTTTAGGATTTTTATTTATTTTGGATTTTGGATATTTTTTCTATGGTGGAATTATTTAAAAATTATCCGAACTAGGTCGGCCCAGCTAGCGCCAGGCCATGGCCCAGCTCCCCACCGCCTCATCTCCGTCCCCGGACGGAGTCCCACACGCCGTCGTCGCTTGAGTCCGGCGCGGAATCCTCCTCCCCGCCGCCTTGCCCCTTCCCCAAGCACCACCCCCCGGCCCCCCCCGAACCGGTATAAACCGAAAAGACCCGACTAGTTTTTTTTAAAAAGTTTGGTTTTATTCTTTTAGATCAGTTTAATTTTTAGGTTTTGTTAAAAAGTGAACGTTCACCCGATTCGTTCGGTTAACGAAGGAATTCGTTCATTAGTTTCTGTTAGCGAACATTCGTTCGTCAGGTTTTTCTTTTTAGTTTAACTATCGGCCAAGGACCTATCCATAATTATTTTGATCACAAATTAGTCCCTGATCTTCAAACCCTCACTATTTTTTGCTCGCTTGTCCAAATCCAGTGAAACCAACGCCAAAATCTTCGTCTTGTTCCCCTCTGTCCAGATAAACAACTTAAACATGATTTTGGAAATTTAAAATTTGGTTTCAAGCTGATTTGAATTCGAACTTTTTTTATCGTACTTTGTGTTTCGTAACTCCGATTCGATTAATTCTTTTTGCAAATCGAAGCTCTTCACTTGAACTTTCTGTTTAGATCTTTTCTTTTGGTTTTACTTTTGTATCTTATGCTTGAGTGCTTATGTATGCTATTGTTTGTTCATGATAGAGTTTCCGGAGTACGAGGCTTGCTACTACGAATCTCTAGGGTTTTCCGATTGTCTGCAAGGCAAGTAACACTTTGATCATACTGACAGGGCAAAATAATACTGACAGACTAATTTCACTCAGCATATGGGATAGACGGCAAACAAGACGGTGCACACTGAAAAGGAGATTTTCTAGTGTTTTGAGGAGAAGGAAATTAACATTCAATTAATCAAATAGCCGGAGATGAATTTCTACAATTCAATCATGAGATCTTAGGCAGGGCCGAACTTGACGTTATTACATTTCGTATAACATGATGTGCCACATGAAACAAGCAAAAAATACACAAGATGTTGAAACTAAAAACCTACGATTTTGGTGTCGCACTATATGTGAGGGACACCCTATATAAAATCATGTACATTGAGTTTACTAATTCTCTTTCTAAAGAAAAGATTGTTTTACTCCAATGTAATCTAGGATATTCTTTGCCATGTATTGATAAAAATTGACATAATGGGATTATCTGGTTTGTAAAACTTCTCATGCATATGAGCGACTTTGTGTGGTAAGCATTGAGTACGACTACACCAATAAACAGTTAAATTTCGGGTATCGACATTCACTCAGTTTTTGGCTCGTGCTTCCAAGGACACTTTTCACTATCAACTTGTTGGTTTTGAGCAAGTCACCACATGATCTAAATAAGATGAATGTTATTCATGTAGGATTCCTTATCTACTAGTCACAACGATCACTACTGTAATTCCCTATGTGCATGTGTTGGACTTGATGTGTGACTGAATTCTGCTGACCAAGCGCAAGGGTTTTCATAATCATGGAGAAAAGAAATCTATATTCATCCTTCAAGAAGATAAGGTGACTCGTAGTGAAAGGCTACTGCACACTTGTGGAATGTATTGAAAGATATTTATGGCCCAATCTTTACTTGCTCATATCCCGCTCAAATATTTAAGAATGGGTTCTCATTTTAGCTTTCGAGGATATGAAACAGTTTGATCTTGTTAGTGGATACGTATGAAGGTGTTTGCTACCTAGTAGTTCATTCTACTTCATACTCAAGTTAGGCATGTTGCATCAAAAAATTATGTCCTAACTCTATACTTATTGTTTATTTATTTTTATATACACCGTAAAGTTTTAGATAGTTTCTCAAAGAAAATCACGAAAAACTGTGAGAATGTGGACATTCCTCACTTGTACCTTCAATGCATGTTTGGTACAGAAGCATAATTTCTTATTGTACGGTTGTATTAATTAAGATCTTAGAAAAGAACTAAATTAGTCTGATATCACAATGAGTGGACTGCCTAAAATATACTATTCTTTGGCATGAGACATGATGGGCTGTAATATGTACATGCGCGAGTACTAATCGCCTTGCCAAACAATTTCACAGGCGTCCTATAAATTGATACATTCCAAGTCTGCACATGCACAAGCATCCATCCGCTCACCCACAGAACAAGCAAGCATCTACGACAATGGCGACCACCAACACCAAACCCATAAAACCCTCTTGTGGCCTCCTTCTCATTGCAATCCTCCTAGCTATGTATTCAGACAATGCACGTGGCGACGACCTACCGCCTTCACCAGCACAGGCGCCGCCGCCATCCCCAGTCGGTGGACGGTGCAAGTTGAGCGATGAAATTGCTCTCAAAGTGTGCGTGAACGTCCGCTTGGGCAAGATGAGCCCGTTTGAGAAGAACCAGTGCTGCCGGCAGATTCGCCAGACGCCAAACGCCGCGGACTGTTTGTGTTCCGCCTTCACCCGAGCACGCACCCGTGTCTATGGCAATGTCCTTGATGAAATCAATGCCATTCTCACAGTCTGTGGTAAGGCTCGTTTCCACAACCAATTCTGTCTCCAAGGATCTGGGTGAACATCTAGCCTCACCGATGACGCTCAACGTGTGCAAGCAGGCAGGCTCACACCATGAGAGGTGCATCAACACATGTACATCACCTAGAATGTATATGTTCTACCTAAATAACCTGCCATACTAGCATGTACTGGTTTGGACCCGACTTAACCAGTGATACACATGTATATCATGTCCACTGCGAGTGGTCATCTAAATAAGAATCCGCGACATCTACTTGTATTATTTGTGATGCGTTCATGGCATGCCTTTTTGTCTGTGTGGTCATGTTCTATGGATATGCCTCCTATATGAAAATTTTCCCGACTCGTCTAGCTCAAAAGTTCATTTTGAAGCTTTTTACTCACAACATAGCTTGCCAAGTGAATTTGTGAGGGTAGTAGAAACTTTCCCATCACAGGCTCTAGTGCTGAAATATACGACATGCATGGCATCAAAAAGCTCAAGGATATGAATGACCACACAT